>NC_050452.1:822855-980355 GCF_903995425.1 Onychomys torridus | reverse complement strand
AGCCCAGATCTTCAGACATCAGGGCAGGGTTGTGGCCAGGTTTCACATACCATCTTTTCAAGTTGCTGAGATTTTTGTTCTTGAGGATAAATCTAATAGGTTATTTATTAGGAACACAGAGTTAAAGCAGCGCCTATCTGAGCCATCCTCTGAGCCTAGACATCTATTATCTTGAACTCAGTGGAAGAAATGGGGTAACTGACCCCATATGGCAAATGGAGTGATGCTAGCTCACAGCTGTTAAGTGGCTTCCTTAAATATAGCAGGATAGAGCCCACTCCTGGCTAGCTAAAGGACATTTTCCTTATTATACACTTTATTCTAAATATCCCCCCCAAGTTTTCATTTCTCAGTAAAAATCAAATTGTTAAGCCTGTCCCTACATGGAAGAGACTCGGGTAATGTGTAGAGAGTACCTGGCAAGCTAGAAATACTTATTGTTGGGATGCACCTCAGAGTTCCAGATTCACATAGCTTAGGACTTGAGAATTTATATTTCTAGCAAGTTCCTAAAACATGTTGTTACTGTTGACTTAGGGTCCTCATCTTGAGAGCTTCACTCTGTAAAACTCCTCAAACAAGGTAATCCATGCCCTCAGCAGATATTCAGTGCTTCCCAGTGTGATGGGCAGGAGCATAATGGGACCCAGCTTGGCTTGGGCTCCTAGATGTAAGAAACCAAGGGAAAATGTACTAAAGCCACGACAGCAATGTGTGAAAATCACAGCAGAGTGACCAAGTGCTGAGTTTACATTTTAGGAAGGAAACTAAGCAGGGGATTTGACTTTCACTCTCTCTGGGAGAGCCTGGAGTGAGACATATCTGAACTAAACTTCTAGATAATGACCTGGCTCATGAGATGTTCCCCAGTGGAAGAACCAAGCCAAAGCTGAACAGTGAAGAAAGTCAGGAGGGTTCCAGAGTTCTGCTGAGTGGAGTATCAGGCACAGGAGGGGGAATGATGCTTTGACATACATTCTAATGAAATCAAATCCTACAGTTCTGCAGAGCCAGCTCTAACTTCTTAGGGTCTGCCTTTCAGGAAGGGGCAGGGCACTCCAGAAAGCCATGAAAAGACAAGAAGCTCCTGAACTGAGGGCAGACCTTCCTGGACATGAGATGTGACAAGGGGCAGGCGTGTGAACAGTCTTCAGAACTTGCCAGCTTTCCATAGCACAGCAGCAGAGACACCTGCCACCTTCCCTTTCTACACAGCTGGACTCCAGGAGTCCTGTTAGCAGTCTTTGCAAACACGGTGTTTAAGGACTGAAGCTGTTCATGTTCCCTTGGCTACCTCAACTGAAATCTGAGCAGCTTTCTGCACACACTAACTGCCCATACTTAGCCCACACATCAGTGGGTACTACAGGAGGGCTGGTCAAACTTGGGAGTCAGAAAACCTGAATTCTGGAGAGCTAGTCTCATACTGACTGATCTAAAGACAATTACTTGTGTCTTTATAAGAAGCAAGTGACACTGGGTGCTGGTGGCGCACACCTGTAATCCCAGCACTTGGGAGGCAGAGGCAGAGGCAGGTGGATCTCTGTGAGTTCGAAGCCAGCCTGGTCTACAGAGCTAGTCGAGGACTGGCTCCAAAGCTACAGAGAAACCCTGTCTTGAAAAACAAAACAAACAAAACCAAAAAAAAAAAAAAAAAAAAAAGAAGAAGAAGCAACTGACTGTCTACCCTACAGGACCACATGTACTAAGGAAATGTACATTTATTTGAATTTACTAAGTAGGAGCTCTCATGCTGAGGACTTTAAAAAAATCTGTTAAGCATGATGACATATATTAAAGTTAAGTGCTATGACAATAATTACAATAAGCACATCACTCAAAAACAGGGGAGTCACAAATCTATTAGGATTTAATTCTAAGAAACTGGTGAAAGGTTTAATTTGATTTAATGATTTGTCCCACAAAGTTATTTGCCCCACAAAACAACATGTCATGCTTCATAAAACCCCTAAAATGCTCTCATATAAATCTTACCCCTAACCCTCCCATTAAAAAAAAAAAAAAATCATTTGCTGCTGGAGATGGCTTGCTGCTTTGGTAGAGGATCAGGGTTTGGGCTCCAGCACCCACATGGCTCTTAACAACTGTGTAACTCTTGTTCCAGTGATCTAATATCCTCTCTGGCTTCCACAGGCATTCTATGTGCACTTACACACTTACAGGAAAAACACACTCATACATGTAAGATAAAAATGAACATTTGGGTCTACAGAGTTGAGTCAGAGGTCCAGAGCACTTGCTGGTTTGTAGAGGACCAGGTTCAGTCCCTATCCCCCACATGGTGGCTCATCTCCAAGTCCAGTTCCAGGGGATCCACCCTCTTTTGATATCTGAGGACCTGAGGAACCATGCTGTGTATTCATACATGCAGGTAAAACATTCATACACAAAATAAATCTAAAAAAAAGGTCATCAATTCTGCTCACATTTTAATGGGAAAGAAACCTTAGGTATCGACTTTCTTCCTAGCAAGCAGATCTAGATTTAGAAATTTTCTTCTCTAAGGCTAATGAAATGAGGTAAAGCAAATATTTTAAGTCACAACAAACCAAAAGATTTACTAAAAATTTATGAGTAAGTATTCTTCTCTGCCTGGTGGTGGTGGCAAACACCTTTAATCCCACCCAGCACTCGGGAGACAAAGGCAGGTGGATTGAGTTAGAGGCCAGTCTGGTCTAGACAGAGTTCCAGGATGGCTAGGGCTACACAGAGAAACCTTGTCTTAAAAAATACATACATACATACATACATAATCCTTATGATTCATGGGTATAAAATCATCACTATTCTTTCTCCAGGAGCTAAGAAATTAAAACAGCCAGGCATGGTGATGGACACTTGCAATCCCAATTTGAAAAGTCAAAAGAGGAGGATGAAAATTTTAAGGCCAGACTCATTTACATAATGAGTTTGAGACCAGCTTGGATTATATAAGTCCCTATCTCAAAAAACGGTGGGACAGGCAATGAAGGTTGGTAAAATGACTCAGTGGGTAAAGGAGCTTGTTGAGCAAGACTGGTGAACGGAGGCCAATGCTCACGGCGCACATACAGGTTGAAGGAGGTATCCTGCTCCAAAGAGCTGTCCTCTAACCTTCACACACATCTGCACACATACATCATAGACACACACAACATAAATAAATAAATTACTATTTAGATTTAAAAGGCTGGAAAGACAACCCAATGGACTGGAGTTCAGTTCCCAGCTATTACTGGGTGGGTGACAACAATCTGTAATTTGACCTCCAAGAAATCTGATGCTCTCTCTCTCTCTCTCTCTCTCTCTCTCTACACACACACACACACACACACACACACACACACACACACACACTTAAAAAGCAACTGTCATCATGTAATAAGCATGGAAATGAACTCCCATGGTCTGAAATTCATTATTCTCCTTCTTCACACTAAGACCCCTTCTAGGGAAAAGGCATCAAGCCAGAAGCTGTAGCAAGTGCTTCTCCAGAAAGGCGCTGACTATGGAGTAAGGTGCAAAGAAAACAAAAACACTTTCATTTTGATGCTTTTCATCTAGATGCTGCCTTTGCTACAACCTCACTGCCACAGCCGATGGATCAGTGCTCTGGTATGAAAGGCAAGTAAGTAAGCAGGAAGAAACCTGGGCTAGAGATGAGGGCCTGCCTGTCTACAGGTTTGGCTGCAGTGAAGGAGCTAGAAGAGAAGGCCACAGGATAAACATTTACAGGAGTCCCTGAATGCCAAGCTTAAGAGTCTGCAATCTTTTATCATACAATAAGCACCAGAAAACACAGTGGGAGAGTTACAAGAACGAAGCTGGCAGATCATGAACGTCTGTTAACTAGTTTTCTAAGCATGAGGCTGATTTCAGTTGTTTCAGCTTTCCTCCCTTATCTAGAAAAGAAAACAACAAAATGAATCCATCGTATAAGACACCAATGGACCTTCAGAAAGTGATAGTTTAATTCGGCAGGTGGAAAAATGAAAGAAAACTGTACTGGTGGCTAAGGTTAGAGTTCAGAGGTTCAAGGCCCTGACTTCTCTTATGCCATGAACCTAGGCGTCATAAAAAAAACAAGTGAACATCGTGAACTTCTGCCCTCCGGGGTTCTCCCACTGTGCTGTAAGCCTGTATTTAAGGCCTCCTCCCTCCTTCAATAAACGGCATTTGGCATTAAAAAAACAAAATCTGGCTGTAAGGCATTTTCTTAATTAGTTATTGGTGGTGGAGGGCCCGTCCCATTGTGGATGGTTCCATCCCTGGGTTGTGGTCCTGGGTTCTAAAAGAAAGCCGGCTGAGCAAGCCAGTAAATAGCACTCCCCCATGGCCTCTGCATCAGCTCCTGCCTCCAGGATCCTGCCCTGTTTGAGTTCCTGCTCTGACTTCCTTCGATGAAGAACAGCAATATGGAAATGCAAGAATAAACCCTTTCCTCTTCACCTTGAAAAAACAAAAACAAGTGAACAAGCACAACAAAACCAGTATCTCTCAGTCATTCCTTAAACAATTAGATGTTCCCCCCACACTTATTCACTGGCCCATAAATCTCTACACACTGTTATCTAAACAGACCAGATCCCTTTAATATCAGACCGCTGCTAGCAGAGCTAACCCCAATCAACCACATCCAGCAAAATATATAGTAACATTCTTCCACAAAATGAAAGCATTTCCCAGCCACAGATGCTAAATATATAAATTCTATACAGAGCATAAAAAGAAAAAAAAAAAAAAAACATACAATGGGTGACAAGAATTAAGAAAGATCATACCCAGGAGTACAAAGGCAGACTCCTCAGCGCACACAGAATTAAGTCAGCACATAGAATCTATGTTATCAAAAACACCGTCTACAAGAAGTACACATATTAGAACACCACACTAGTGGTTAACAGCAGAGAAAGGTTTAAACCACAACCAGTTTTATTTCTTACTAGGACACTGTTATAGGTTAGTGATCCTAATGTGACCCACCCTATTTGAAAGTTAATTCACCCTTTCTCAGTTCCTCAACACAGGTGGTTTTGTTATAGAAATACCAAGACTAAACTTACACAACTTAAAACCACAGTATTTAAAAATAAAATTATCTGGAGCTAAGGGGGGGGATGACAAAGGTCATTTCTGAAAAGTCTATGTATTTACCACCCAACTTAATGCCCACCA
Organism: Onychomys torridus; assembly: GCF_903995425.1. Lineage (NCBI taxonomy): Eukaryota > Metazoa > Chordata > Mammalia > Rodentia > Cricetidae > Onychomys > Onychomys torridus. Next base: position 975,180 of record NC_050452.1, on the reverse strand, counting down.
TTTCTTATGAGATTTCCTTGAGGAAATATAACATGAACTAAAATATCCAGGACATTTGTGTGATTTTTTTTTTAATGTTTCCTTGTTCAGAGGACAGTTAAGACATTTCCTGTGTGTAAGCTCCACCCTGTTCAGTGAGCAGTTTACAACCACACTTAACCCTTTTAGAATAACAGCCTTTTGTTATGGGTGGGTCTGGGAGTGCATTCCATACACATTATCTCTTTTATATTTTCTACTGTTTGATTTTTTTTCCCCCCTGAAACTACATAGCATGGACAGGCTAAAGACTAACGATGAGTTTTCTGATTGAATCCTACAGGTGCTTCTCCTTGGCCCGGGGCCAAAGGAAAAGGGAGCATTCTGAGCTCCTCTGATTCTAAAGCTATAAGACTTCTAAAATACCTAGAAAATCAATGTGTTTTCTATTTCACTACTTGCAAGCTTCCTCACTTAAGTTTTCAAAAGGAAAAAAAAAAATCCATCTTCAAAGATTCAAGAAGATGCAACCAAAGACTTAACTGATTGCTGAAGGAATGCAGCAGCACCTAGCAAATGTTTAAAATCACATCCTGTTCTGCCTCATTTTTAAAAAAGTCAATGCTGTCAACTTCACAAGACAAGCAAACTAATGAATGAAATGCATCACCCCCTTCCTAATGAAAACATACTAGGGCAAAGCTGTTTCCTTTCTTACGTCCTGGAAGTAACCGTTTAGGCCACAGGGTTAAAATAAGAAACATACAGTCTTTGAATAGTCTTTATAGTACTAGAGCTATCCTGTTCATTACCTAACTCTACAGGCTTCCTGTACAAGCTGTTTTCAGCTATGAACCTCTTTTTTCTTCCTCACATATAGGCTGAGTCGCTGACCAAGGCCTGCTGGCTGGTCTGAGACAGCCCAGGGCTACAGACAGAAACACAGCACACTACTGCATTGACAGGATCTGGTTCGCCATAAAAACGTGTGCAGTAAAATACTGGATGTTTTCAATCTTTTGAGCCTGGCACAGACTCCACAAAGTGCCTGTAATTGATCCAAGTAATCCAACCCACAGCCCTGGAATGACAATAAGTGGCTTTTATTATAAATTACATAGCCCACCAAATTGATGGGAAAGCTCTCCCAACACAATACATCAAGAGTTAAAATAAAGCTTCGGACCTAAAACTGTAATTTACCAAAGACTTATGAACAAAAAGGCCACTCCTCCCCCCCCCCCCTTTTGCTATTGTTCTACAGCACAGGGTCTGGAGCAGTGCACTTTATACCTTCAAGTGCTCCCAGAGGTAAAAGGCTGGGAGTTGGAAGTTAAAGAGGCGGTCTGGAACCAAATGCATACTAATGGATCCATTAACATTAATCTCCTAAAATCCGAAGGGTGTGTGTATACAATTGGAAGTGGGGTACCTCACAAACTAGAGACTAGAACCAAAAGGCATTGGAGATTAAAGACTCCAAATGGTGGCTGTGCTACAGTCTGGAGCAGTGTAACCAACTGCCTCCTTTAACGCCTCAATGAGGCTCTCACAGCCCACCTGAGGCCGTGTGGTGGCTATCTTCACTGGGGTCACAACCATATGGCAGAAATAAAGCTTCAGAAAGCACCAGGATACTTTCGAAAACTCCCAGGCAGGCCTGGCCTTTGGCAGGGGACTTACCTTGGAGCTGTTTGAATCTCCCTTCCAGTTGGTTGTAGTTGTAAGGCACCTGCCCGGTGTAGGCCGGCGACAGTGGCCCAGAGATGCTGGACGTCCTCTGCAATTCCATTATGCCAGACCGAATGTCCAGGCCGGCTGCACGGTAGGAATCCGCTCCGGCCCCCTCCTATCCCCATCCAACGCCCAGCAGCTTCCGCGGCTCCACTCCCGCCCAGGAGAAAGGGCTGGACCTCAAGCCAGCCGCATTCCGGTCGGTCGTCGGTCGGAAATGGGTGCAGCGTGATCTGATAGAAAGTTGGCTGCAGAGTCCACCTTAGCCCGGTCGAGTTACCACCCTAGCATTTAATCTCTGTGGATTTCCTTCCTTGTGTGGCCCTTGCCTGGAAGCTAGAAATAAATTACCCAAGAGGGAGGAGGGAGGAGGAAGCAGAGAGGAGGGAAAGAAGGAAGGAGGCACGATCCTACTGGAAAATATTTTAAATATGGCCAACCCTAAGCACGCTGCGCTTCTGCTCACACAGCAGCGCACACCTCCCGCCTGCCCGCCCGCCCGCTGCCGGTTTGTAATTTAACCGGGAGCTGCGGTGAGCTGCGCTGTGATGTCACCTGATTAGCATAACAGCGTTGAGGAGGAAACGCAGGCCGAATCACGCGGAAGGGCGCACGCAGGCCGACCTCGCAGACCCCGTCCCGCGCGGCCAGGCCCCACAAAGCTGCTGGAATTACTACGTTTGTTGAGTGGCCCCGCCTAACGGAAAAGTCTCCGATGACTATCACTTGAAATGGGGTGCAGGGCCCAGAGGCGGGTCAGAGCCCCGCAGCCCCAGCCGCTGTGCACCTGGGCACAGGCAGCCACCGCGCGGGCGCCAACCGCGCGGGCGGCCCAGCCCGGCGCCACCGTAAGTAAAACAAAGTCAGTCTGCGCACCCTGCAGGGTACAGCCCGTAGAAATGAGTACTAGGCCCGCTGGAGAAGTTCGGCAGACTAGCTGCCATTACCTCATTACATTTCTGAGGTGATGAGCCCTGTTAGTAACTTCGTGCACCGCGGTGCAAAGCATTGTGGGAGGAAGGTACACAGGTAAACACTACTCAGAATCTGATCCTAAGAACTTTACATTCCTGTGGAAGAAGCAATCACCTTTAAATCTTACTTTGATTTGTTTACCGACACTTCTAAACTTTTGGTTCTTCCTAGTTGCTTCTCTCGCCCACGTCTAGCAAAAAGAAAGCCTATGTAGAAAATAACGTGATCAAAATGTATCCATGGTTAATAATTGGCTCTAGTCCTATCTATCCCCTTCCCACTTTCCCCCTCACAATAACTGGCAGGTAAATGATAAACTTGTCATTTCCAGCTCGAAACCCTGTAGCAATCACTACACAAGGTAATCTCAGCGCAATAATGCTCGAATTTGTGGAAGGTAGATCACAAGTTAAACTAACCTGGTCTGCACATAATTTCCAGGCCAGCCAGCACTACACTGCAGGGTCCTAATTCAAAAGTTTCTCCCTAAAGGACACCAGTGTGCACAGAAGAGGTAGCTTGGGCCTCACTTTAGTTCACAGAATGCTGCATCCTGACCAGGGATAGAAATAAAGGCAAATCCTACTAACTACCTACTACTGAATAGTTCCAACCCCCTCTAGCCACAGAACTGTGTTTTTAATATATCTACATTGTCAATTTTTGGCTCCCAAGGCAGGTCTAACCAAAAGACATTTTTACATTCAAGATGTAGAAGATAGTCTAAAGCCCTCCTATTTCTGTTGATGGTAACTGAAGCTAGACAAGACAGCAAAATGTTATGACACTCTTGGTCTAAGATTCTCAAAACCTACCCTTGGAGACAACCAAGCTTCCTCATTACTCTATGGTCTTATAAGAAACCCTGGACTCTCAACCTCAGCTGTTAGTACTGAGAAATAATACTTATTTCTACAAAGCCACTACAGCTGGATATGAAAGTACCCATACTCTTCAAAATATGGCATATTTTTTAAAGCTCACCTCTCCATGCAATCACTCCCATCACATCAAGACTACAAAGTATAACGGAGATTACTTCAAGGGAGATCTCTTAACAAACCCCATTTCACTGTTAAATATGCCAACTATATGATGAGTCACTCTGATTGTGCAGCTATAGCACAGAAAATGAGAACACAAAGTGATCTGCCAGCTGATAACTTTTTTTTTTTTAATTTTAAGCCACTTAATGAAGAACTTGTGAGTCAACAGTCTGCTATCATCCTTTCAAGCTCTCTGGTATGGGTAAGTACATTAAATGAACTCTAATTAGTCAGGTTACATGCAGTGTAATGGAAAGGCCACACTCAGTCCTAAAGAGCTGAGCTAAACTACAGAGTGAATGTATCTAAGTACCAGAAAGAAAGGTTTTGAGGCTGAAGAAGGGTTTAGTAACCCCATAGGAACATCCATTTGGTGGGAGGGGGCCAAGTGAAAACAGGACACAACTCTACAGGCCCACCTGACCACCTCTAACTCAGTAGCTGAGAAGTAGAAGACAGCCGGAGACATTGTTCCTCCACTATCAGGTGGGCTGCATTTATAGCATTTATAGCGTTCAGTATGTGCTAGGCCCAAATTACTGGCAAATTGTCAAATACTAAAGAATACATGAAGAGTTCAGAGAAGAAGGAAGCCACACCTAGTCATGAAGGGTCAGGAAGAACCCCAGGATACACTGGCATCTGGACTTGTCCCTGGAACACAGGTAGATAGCCAGTATCCTGGAGAAAAGATGAAGCATCCTTATGTAACTGCCAGAGGAATAGGACCAGGCAATGTGACTGGCCAGTTGGAGCACAAAGGAACTTTGGGAGAGAAGCATGAAAACAAGCTAGAATCAAGCATGGGCCTGAAGAATTTTAAGCCAGAGGAGAACAGGGTTTGCCTGTCCAGCAGTGAGTAACTTGGCAGATAAGAGAGAATGGAGGCAACAAGACTTTGGATGATTACTGCAACCGTCCAGGTCAAAGGACCTATTAGGGTGTGGCAATAGGATTAAAAGGAATGGACTGATGTAAGTGTTCCTCTGCAGAACTTGTGTCAACCAATCAAATGTGGGAAGTTCAAAGGATAGTCAAGAACAATCGGCATTAGAGCGGGGGGGGGGGGGGGGTGTAAAAAGAAGGAATGATGAACATTTCCTTCTGGCAGGCCAACTGAGTCACCTGCAATACCACCAGGTGACATGTCCACAGTGGTCAGAGATGGAGGAGGAGAGGTCAAAGCTGGAGCATAGCAGAGGGAACAGTTGATTTAGTAGAGTTACATCTAGCAAGGGAGGAATAAAGCAAGTAGCTAATCAGGGATCTGTGGAAGATATAGCCTTGGGAAGAGGAAGAAGAAAAGAAAACAGTGGATGACTGTAGCTGTAGCTCAGGGGTACTAGAATCCACCCCAACAAAGCCAAAACTGGAAAGAAAACCACTAGTGCATATACAGAATGAAAATAAAGGGGGACATCCAAGGAAAAACATCATATGCTGCTAAAGGGAAATAAAACAGATAGTAAGCCACAGGTGGATTAGGCCAATGGGTCACAACCAGCAAATGCCTGGTTACCTGAAGGAATAAAGAGAAGAGGCAATATAGACTTGTAAATGACATCAGAGAGCCAGGCAAAGAGACCCTGAGAAGGGCCCAGGCAATCTTAATGTCTGCAAGAGTTTCAGGTAGCCCTAAGTCAACACAAGTAGGAAGAGGAAGTTGAGAAAATGGCTCAAGAGTGGAGCCATCAGCTTTAGCCAAGAGGAGGCACATGTTTGGTGAGGGGAAGGATTGCTGTGGGATGTTCAAGTATGTCAAATGTGTTGCTCTGATTGGTTAAAATAAATAAAGTGCTGATTGGCCAGTAGCCAGGCAGGAAGGATAGGGTAGGTGGGACAAAGAGGAGAATTGTGGGAAGTGGAAGGCTGTGGGGGAGAGAGACCTGCCAACTGCTGCCATTACAAGCGAGATATAAGGTACTGGTAAGCCACAAGCCATGTGGCAACTTATAGACTAACAGTCTTTATATACAATGAATGATCCTTGCAATTGCTGAAATGAGAACAGCCTCCACAGGCTCGTAGATTTGAATGCTTCATCCCCAGTTGGTAGAACTGTTTGGGAAGAATTGTGGGGTATGGCCTTTTTGGAGGGAGTGTATTGGTGAAATTATTAAGGCCACTCCACATAGTTAAAAGGGAGGTTTATTTTGTGGGGTAACTTACAAATGAAGGGGTAGGTTGCAGGGTCTGGCAAAGGTATAGCACAGTCCGGCGGTGTTCTCTGGAGAACTCTGCTCGGTCTACCTCCTGCGTCCAGTGTCCCTGAACCAAGAGCGCGACCTCCTCTTGCTCCTCGGTCTTCCGCTCCCCCCTCTGCCCCGCCTTGTGGGCGTGATCATTACTGAAGCCTCAGTGGGGGTTGGAACTTCCAGGCCAATGCTGGGATGGCTATCCACTACAGGAGTGTGACACTGGAGGTTGCCTTTGAGGTTTCAAAAGCCCAAGCCAGTCCAATTAGCCCTCTCTCTGCCTTGTCCTTGTGGATCAGATGTGAGCTCTCACAAAACAAAACAAAACAAAAAACTGGAAAAAAAGAGGTGGAGATTTAGCTCAGTGGTAAAGCGCTTGCCTAGCAAGCACAAGGCCCTGGGTTTGGTCCTCAGCTCCAAAGTGTGTGTGTGTGTGTGTGTGTGTGTGTGTGTGTGTGTGTGTGTGTGTGTTGGGGGGGTGTGAGCTCTCAGTTACTGCTCCAGCACCCTGGCTGCCTACTGCCATGCTCCCACCCTTCAAGGATGGTTATAAACTCACCCTTTAGAACTGTAAGCTCCAAAAAACCTCTTCTCTAAGTTTCCTCAGTCACAGTGTCCTTTAACAGCAATAAAACAGTAGCTACCATCAACTTATAGCTTACAAAATGTTTCCATGGGCTGGGTGTGTGATGTTGACCTTTAATCCAGCACTTAGGAAACAGAGGAAGTGGATTTCTTTGAGTCTGAGGCCATCCTGGTCTACACAGAGATCTAGGCTAGACAAAGTGACATAGTGAGACCCTATCTCAAAAATTGAAAAAAAAGTTTCATGTAAATTTTCTCAAGTGACTAACCCTATGGTGTTGTCTCCAGTTTACATTCAACACATGTGCTTTCCTTACCCAGGGCTGTCTAGCTGGTGAGTAGCAGAGCCAAATGGTCCATCCTCAGGCTAACCAAGTCCAGTATACTCTCCAGAGCTTTGTTTCTTCACTATTCTTAGACTCTATCTCATCTACTAAGTAATGGTTTCTAAGCTTTTTAGAAAAGCTGGAAGGCTGTATCAAGGTAAACCTAAAATCCATGCACCTCCACACAAACCTCAGCAATATCTATTAAGTCAGACCTAGACACATTCTTACTAGTTCACACAAAACTTGCTACTTTGAGAGCTCTGTTGTGAATGGGATTTGTTTTATTTGGTTTTGTTCCTGTTTTCATACTTGACGGATCTGCACACTAAGATTCTATTGGTTTTAGCATGTGCACAGTGGATGAGCACGCAAGGGCTGAGATTAAGCCTCTGCTCGGAGCCTTTTTGTGCTGTCCTGCAATGGAGAGATGAATGCTTTTCCTGCATCACACAAACTTGAAAGGGTAAACTGTGAATGTTCATTTCCTGAAAGTCCAAACATTAACAAACTGAAGATGTCCGGGAGAAGATGGTCAAATGCTAAAATGTGACAGGCATTTGTACACATCTAATCCCAGGATTTAGAAAACTAACCCCAGAGCTGAAAGTGGGACCAAGAAATGAGGTTTCACATAAACAGTTTTGCTGAATTCTTTGATGCCTTACACTATCGTTTCCAGATTTGCCTTTCATTTACAGGGTTGCATTCTGTAGCCAGGCTGACCTGGGATTCAATGATCCTCCTGCTTCAGCCTCCTGAGTGCTAGGATGACAAGTGGGAATCACTATCCCCAGCTGCTTTTCATTCTTCATCATGTCAAATCCCTGTGACAGATAATCACAGACAACTTCCCTGGAGCATTTCCTTTCAGTAAACAGGAATACCATTACTAAAATCCTTCTTCCATTAGTGTGTGGAGCAGGGAAGCAGGCCCAAATCACTCCACTGAATCTACACCCTGGGAACACCACTCTACCTTTTTATCTCATAACAGTTCTTACTGCCTTACCTCTCTGGCCTACCTACTCCATTAAGTAGTCACACAACCCATTCCCTTCTGCTTAATCACTCAAACCTTCCTTTAAGGGCAGGCAAGGTGGCTCAGCAGGTAACAGTGAGGGCCTGCCTGATGACTTGCTTGCATTCAACATCAGGAACCCACATTTGGGAAAGACACCCCCCCCCCAAGTTGTCCTCTGACTTCAACACATGTGACCTTATGTGCTCAATCATGTGCATCTACATACACACACACACACACACACACACACACACACACACACAGACAGAGAGAGAGAGAGAGAGAGAGAGAGAGAGAGAGAGAGAGAGAAATTTAAATTTTTTCTTGCTTTATTACTACAAAACAGTAATTCACAAAGCATGAACACCATACAGACTATGAAGCAAGTTACAAAAGGCCCATATTTCTACAAAAGCTAATGTTTCTTTGGGGCCAGGCTGTCAAATTTGTATTTCAGGATTCAGAATTTAGGATAACTACAAGAAAAACTGAAAGAAAAGTTAGAGGTGTTTTTCCATTGGTGCATTACTAGCTCTGCCCCTTGGATGTGTGGACTATTCTCATTCTCTCATATTCCTCCCATGCCCTTGTACACACACAGAATCAAAACCATCTAGTCCTACAAAAGAATATGAAATACCAAAGCACAGCAAACCTAATTCCATCATCCATTTTCTCTCTCTGTTTCGTTCTACTGGTCACATCAGAACTGATCTCACTACTGCAAAGCAAAACAATAAGTTACCCTAGTAACAAGCACCAGGTAAAGAATGCAGTCTACTGAGCCTTCTACCCTAACCAAACTTATCCATGGCATTTGTTCCTTATATGGGCAAAACAACATCCCAGGCCAGAGGCCCCACCTTTGGCAAACAGGTGTTGCTAAGCTAGTGAATATATTACCAGTTTGTGAGAGACCTGGACCCTCCCTCCCCTCCAGGCACTCTGTAAGGGCTGGGAGTGTCTGGGGAATGTAAGAGGGGCTAGGCCTGCTCTTCCCAGAACTTTTGGTTTTCTTCTGACCTACAACACAAAGGGAAAGGCTGATGTATACTGAATGCACAGTATTCAGAGCTGTGAGGACGAGTTTTAAGAAGGGCTTAGTGGGGCATAGCTTGAAAGCAAATAAGAAGGGGTATAAGTCTGTTCTTCCTGAAGTAAGTGTTCTGACCCTGTCTTTGGGTATTCACACCCACTTTAACTTTTCCAGGGACTACAAAGAGAAAAGGTGAGGAAACCACAATGAACAGGCACTGGAAGGGTGGGGACAAAGACAAAGAGTGTGACAGAGGCACAGGCCTTAGCATCAAAACAGGCCTCACACCACCTTGTCTACTGAGAGCCAAAGTTAACCCATCCCAGCAGCCCTCCCCAGGCCATTACACCAGTGTATACTCCTCTGCAGGCAGGCACACTGGGAAACAAGCTTGAAAGATGCTATTACTATAACCAGTGATAGGTCAGCAACAGAGACAGTGATCATTTCAAATGGATCTATACCTGGGTTTGTCCTCTCTGCTGGGAAATCTAGTTCTATGTTCCTATGTGATTTTAATGTTGTTCATAACCAAATCTCTGTCGATATGTGTCATGTTAATATGAGAATGTGGGTTTCTGTTTATTAATTAGAGATAGCAGTTATTATCTTTTGCTCTTTGAAAACAGACCCAGCTGCAGGAATAGGGAGCATGTGTAGCCCTGGCATGCTAGCATGTGCAGTATCTTCAGGATGCAGTCATTTCTTCCTCCACCTGAGCTTCTGAGGATCTCTCAATGTGGTAACACAGCCTCTTGCCCACAGGATTTTGATAGGCAGACACTCACTGAGTCCAGGGTCTAAATAATTCATGGATAGCCCTGTCACTCAGGAGCACCAAGGCACGCCAGCTGCCTCTTCGATGGGAGCCAGGCTCCAGGTTTTAATACTATTAGGTACTTCTGAGACCTCCTCTAGAAACTATTACAATACTTTTCTCCTATTTTAAGCAAGGTAATTTCCTGTTGGTAATTTCCAGTACACGTGACTTTTATTTGAAAGAGGATAGGTGTCCAAGTAAATAAGTAGGAAGAAAGTGGTGTCCTCAAACAAGCTCCCTGCTCAGGATGCTCCAATGACAAGGGCAAAGCAGCAAACAGCCTGCCCTCTTCCAGCCTACTCCAGCACCTACCTCAAGCTTTCCAAGCCTGCTCCTGCTGCTCCTTCTTCTCTCAGTTTATAATCTAACAATCCTTTAAGAACAGCTCAAAACTATCATCTGTTGATGTATAATCTACAGCTCCCCCTCCTCCAGGAAGGCTTCCCAGATCACACCAGCTGTGATACTGGTTCCTTCTTTCTCAAAGAGCCTACACTGGAAGCACCAGCCTCTCTTGTTTCTGTCCCTACCATAGTCTTAGATTATTACTTACTTCTTCTTGTGTGCCAGTCTTGTCTACTTAGTTAAAATAAAGGAAGTGCACCAATTCTAAGATTCAAGAAGAGTAAAATGTGGAGTCTATTCTCAGCTTCTGATACTAGCTGTGCAACTGTAAGCTGGACCCTTAGCTTGTCTAATACTCTTCCTAAAATTAAGAGATCTGAAAGAGAAGAATCTCAGGTCTCCTGGATATGATGTTCTTACAATTATATCATAAACTGCTTTGGGATACCTAAGAACCATGTAGCTCTTTCAGAATCCTCAACAGGGACAAAGGCAAAGATTCTGTAGTAGAGCTAGCCCCATAGGGTACACTGCAGAACATGCTCTACCCTGTGTAACACAGTAGTCCACACCTCAGTCCTTCACATTTATAAAACGTTTCCTCAGGTGACAGAAATTCCTTTTTAAAACCCATCTATCTAAACAAATCATCTTATCTACACATTATTGTGGTATTGTGTTCCCCCAAAACATTGTATGATCTCCTAAATAAATTTATCTGGGGTCAGAGAACAGACAGCCACTAGAACAGAGCCAGAAATGGTGGCTAGAAAACGGGTCAGAGCAAGCCATAGCAGAAGTTGGGCAGTAGTGGTGCACGTCTTTAATCCCAGCACTTGGGAGGCAGAGCCAGGTGGATCTCTGTGTGTTCTAGGCCACTTTAGAAACAGCCAGGAACAGTGACACAGCCTTTAATCCCAGAAACCTAGCCTTTAATCCCAGGGAGTGATACAGAAAGTAGAAAGACATATAAGACGTGAAGACCAGGCACCAGAGTTAGTTAAGCCTTTGGCTGGTTCAGCATTTGGCTGGTTCAGCATTTTGACTAGTTTAGCATTCAGGCTTTGGAGCAGCACAGTTCATCTGAGAGCCATTGGGATGAAGACTCAGAAGGTTCCAGCCTGAGGAAACAGGATCACCTGAGGAACTAGCAAGGTGAGATAGCTGTGGTTTGTTCTGCTTCTCTGATCTTCCAGCATTCACCCCAATACCTGGCCTTGGGTTTGATTTCATTAATAAGAACATTTAAGATTCCTACTCCACATTATAAGAATGAGGCATGAAGCTGTACGTCAAGATACAAAAAGGCTATTGGCATGCTGAAGGTGGAAAAGCAGGTCTTCTGGTTCCTGTTGCCTCTTCAACAAGTCCAGGGTAAACAGGAAAGTATAGAAAGCTGACAGAGGATGGGGCAGAAATTTCTCACAGGAATCCATCAGCAAAGTAGGCCCAGGATCTAAATTTCCAGAAAGCTCATTATAATCCAACAGCACCAGAGAGCCAGCCAACTCACATGAAGCAGCAGAGGATTGATAATCTTTGTGTCCCTTTATGCTGAACTTGAACCAACTCAAAGAGCTGAAGCCTAGCCTACAGCACCAGCAGTTTCCACCTCATCCCCATTTCATCTCTTGGCCTGAGGAACATGGGTCCCTAACAGACTCTACTGTTCAAAGACCCCATTGATACGTTTTCCGTATTGACCTGACTTTGCCTGTATTGTTCTTAGGAAGTCCTGAGGGAGCTTATCGTCTACCCAGAAAAACATGACTTGAAACCATAATGATGTGCTTCTATGATTCCATTTCTTTACTGACAGGGTCTCAAACAGCCCAGGCTAGCCTTAAGCTTACTGTGTACTTGAGGATGGTGTAGATGTTCTGATTCTCCTGTTCCTCCCTCCAAGTACAGGCATGAGATATAGGCATGAGCAGCCATTTCCAGTTTATGTGATAATGGGGGTCCAACTTATGGCTTTGGGCATGCTAGGAAAACACTGAAGTACTACCTCAGCCTCCCATTATACCTCATCTTTTTTGTTTTGTTTTTTGAGACAGGGTTTCTCTGTGTAGCCCTGGCTGTCTTGGAACTCACTCTGTAGACCAGGCTAGCTTCAAACTCAAAGATCTGCCTGTCTCTGCCTCCTGAGTGCTGGGATTAAAGGCCCAATGCCACCACACCTGGCCTTAAATCATCTTATAAAAGCTCCAGTAAAGGACATGCAGGAACCTGAAACTTGTTTAAACTAAAGAAGGCCGCTAAATGACCCTAGCACATGAAACAATATGAGGTTCTTCAAAACCTAAAACTAGAACCACCATGCAGTATAGAAATTTCATGTCTCAGAACTAATGCAACGTCTCCAAAGTGTTATTTACACCTCCCTGTTATTCCAACATTTGACAAGGCAATTGAGAAGTGGGTGCAAACCCACTATCCAGTCAACAGAAGAATAAATGAAACGTGGGCTGGGGAGACAGAGCATGGGGACCTACCTTATTAAATTACATTAAAAAGCAAAGCTGTGGTGGTGTGTACTTGTAATTCTAGCACTGGGCAGATGGAGACAAGCAGATCCCTACCAGCTTTGTCACCAAGTTCCTAACCAGTGAGAGACTTTGTCTTAAAAAAGAAGGTAGCCAGCACCTGAAGAGTAACACCCATGGTTGATCTCTGTCCTCCACATACTTGTACACACATGTGCACCCACAAACATTAACCATCATGTATCACTAAAAAAAAAAAAGAGAGAATGAGTTACACACATACATACACTACAATATTATTCTGCTTTAAAAAATGAAATCCTGTCACAAAGCTACAACATGGAAGAATCTTGAAGGTGTTATGTTATGCAAAAAGCCAGTTTATGCAAAACTAGAAAAGAGGCTGTGTTCCTGCTGGCAGCCATGCTGTCCGAGGGTCTGCTACAGTCCATGAAGGTCTTTGGATGCAAGAAGACAGCCACAGCCATGGTGCATTGCAAATGGGAAAACTGCTCATCAAGGTAAATGGACGTCCCGAGATGACGGAGCAGCACAGGCTGCAGAACAAGTTCCTGGAGCCGTTCTGCTTCTGGGCAAGGAGCAGTTTGCTGGTGTGGATATCTGGGTCCATGTGAAGGACAGTAGTCATGGGGCCCAAATTTATGCTATCTGACATTCCATCTCCAAATCCCTAGTGGCTTATTACCAAAATTATGTGGATGAGGCCTCTAAGAAGGAGATCAGAGATATCCTCATCCAGTATAATCAGCCCCTGCTTGTAGGTGACCTCTGTCACTGTGAATCCAGAAAGTTTGTAGGTCCTGGTACCCATGCTCCATACCAGAAATCCTACTGATACGCCAATCTCAAGAAGGATCAGGGTTCACTTTGTAACAAAACAGAACTAGGAAAGTACTGTCCATTTACATAAAACAGCAATCCAACTCACAGAAACAGACAGAAAATGTAGAATGCCTGGAGCTGGGTGGAGAGGAAATGGACAATGATTGTCTAGCTGTCCCTCATTTCTACAAGATTAAAATGGTCCAGACATCTGTTACATAAAACAGTGTGTAAACTTTTGGCTATTAGTTTTGAACACAATTAAAAATAAAGTTTCAATAAAGACAGAGGGAAACACTGCTGGGCAGGGGACCTACAATCACACGCTCCTCACATGTATTCTCAAAGCTGTCAGCTGATCCCTCTAAGTCCTGTTTTCCATCCTGAAGAAATAAGAACTTGACTGGGAATCCTGCCAAAGCTCATTTTTATAACAAAAGGCCTCATAAATTAGTTATTGACTCCAAATTGCCTCCAAGCATCATACTTAACGTGGAGAGTCACTTGTCAGTCATTACTAATATCAGGACTTGTGGTCTCTACATTTAAACTGTTCAAAATCTTTATTTTCTAGTCAGAATCTTTGAGACTGATATCCAAAACACACAGGAAAGCAACTGATATTTCAGACATAGGAGCAACCCATCATACTGAAGCAAACATAAATGAACAGTGTAGTTGTGTGTGCATTAACAGGAAGGCTATGTGTGTATGGGGTTACCTTGGCAGATGTTAGATTAGTTTTCCTGACTCTGAGGGTTTTGTAACACCCCACTATCAACTTCTCTGAAATACTAAGACTTGCCCACCAAGATAATGGACAGCGATATCCCATCCAAGTAGGTACCTACATAATTTGCTATTAGAGATAATTTTAGGGTATTAAAAGCTCATGAAGCAATGGCCCAAGATTCTTATTGATAAAAAAAAATCATACTTGTAGTTGGCCTATTGAAGATTATGGAGTGGCAAATGGCAAAAATCACACAGGAAAGAGGTCTATAATTTCAAGTGATTATAATCGGTTACACAGGTTCTTGTTAATGACACTTTACAACAGCCTGCATTTCTGACTCATCTAACAGAAAACATAACAAGAAAAAAATTCCATGAGACTTGAGTAAGACTCCTAGATCATTTCTTACTTCATCCCCCCACCATCCAAGGTCAAAGGGTGCCACCATTGTCTACCAGCACGCAACCCACTCCTCACCAGTTACATAGAAACCACTGGAAAAGAGGCCAAAATTCACTGTGTTAACAAAACAATGTCAGCTTGCTAACTCCTTAGAATATCTCACACCACTAGCTCATTTTCAGTGCTGGCATTTAATACCCAGGGCTTTGAACATCCTGTCATGTCTTTTAAATGCTTGGTATAATAAATGTCTGCTGTTTTCTTAGAGTCCCTCCCCCTACAAACTGATCTTGCTCCTGTGCTTGATGGTCAGATACAAAAGAGAATACAATGTAAGGCACCACTCTCAATGCGTGACCTTCCTCTAAAGCACTCCAGAAAGGTTTTATAAGCTCAACCACCACAGATATCACAAATGAGACACACAAGCTATCTCAGAGTCTTCCTCATAATTCTCTGAAATGAAGTAATTGTGGGGAGAGGTGCAAGGTTATTCAGAAATTAAAGGCTATTTGAATATCTATGGGATATTAATAGCAAGAAAGGCAATTTAAAAGAGGGCTGGAGAAGGCAAGTGAAAGACACCACAGGCTTTCAATCTGCCTCTGATTTACATGACCAGATGCTGGGGCAAATAAGTACCTGATGCAAAAAGTCTCAACTGGAATATGTAAAATAAGGAATAATGCCTCCTATCAAAGACTGCTATTAATACTACAGCATTGTTTACAATGTTCTTCAAGATGAACGAGATCTACAAATTTTAAGTATTATAAATAATCCTCCTGAAAATCTGTTCATATTCCTTTTTTATCATCCTCTGATGCCAAGCTTCAGCTATCTCAACAAAAAGAAACACATATCAAAGCTAAATTACCTCACCAAAGGCCAGTATGTTCCAGCAAGAGCTAGCCTGTTTAACTAGGATTTTTCTACATTCAAGCGTTCCTCTGTCTCTCTCTAGCCTCAGTCATTTGGTTGGGGAAAGGGGAGAAAAACCAATGTAGCAAAGGTTTAAAGCATTTTGTTGTATTTCTTCCCCATATCATTGTCTCTTAAATTAAGAAGTTCACAGGATCACTCTAAGTACAACCTGTAAATCTAAAACAGAGAAGGCCAAATATGGAGACCATTCTGAATTTTTTTTTCATTAAAAATTAAAGTCATGGGGCTGAAATACAGCTTCATATGTATCTCTCAGTGGTAAAGGGGCTACCCAGAATGTGCAAGTCCCAGGGTTCAACCTCTAGAACTGCCAGAAACAAAATGTTTAGAAGTCCCAAAACAAACAAACAAAAAAAAAGTCGTCTTCTGTGCTTCTCCTACCTCATGAAATAAGGATTGAGTCATAAATGCCCTCTGAACACCACAGCAAACAAGGCCAAAGGTCATCATCAGTGTCTTTAGGCCATCAGAACACACTCCCTTTAACGCTTCTGCCTTCCCATAGCACTTCTAACCCTGCCACCTTGCATTAAGGTGATATTCTCAGTCATATGCCTCTCTGAGGAGGGAGGTAGAGATCTATCTTCAAAATATTGATTTTCAGCCGGGCATGGTGGCACATGCCTTTAATCCCAATGCCTGGGAAGCAGAAGCAGGTGTATTTCTGAGTTTAAGTACAGCCTGGTCTACAAAGTGAGTTCTAGGAAAGCCAGGGCTACACAGAGAAACCCTGTATCAAAAACAAAAACAAAACAAAAAAGATTTGTTTTCAAGATGAGATGTGGTACGTTACCACCTTAGTGTCTGTGTGTAGACACTAAACCAGGCACCTTTCACAGTACCGTGAGTTCTCAAAATGATCCCGCAAGTAGACAGTATTTGTGTCCTGTAGGAGAAGCTTCCCTTACAGCCAGTAACTGGCAGGGCAGAAATCTAATGTAAAACCAGGATTCTGGGGCCACTCTCCCTTAGCGTCAGCCTTGAGTTGAACATTTCTAGATGCCTGCCAAACCCAGAAAGGTCTGGAAGCTTTGGCCATAAGAGGATTTCCCAAAGGCACATGCACAGTCAGACTGAAAATCTCTGAGTCTGTACTATTTCTGAAGGCTGCAGAGAGTATAGACAAACGTGAAAATGGGATATAATCCTAAAACTAAATATAAAATATAAGTAAGTATATCCAAACAGTGGTGTTTGCTGATTTATTTACCCTAATAGCTCACAAAATCCTCTTGTGCCCTAACACCTAGCATGCCTATATGCAGAACCAGGCTCCTGGTCCCCTTCCTCCCTCTCATCCACTCCACAGCCCTTGCAGAGCAAGTCTGAGGGTCCAAAACTCAGCACGTTAAGACCTGTTGTTGTCTGAGGAGTAGAGGAGGAGTGGAGTGTCTCCAAATACTACTTCAGATTTGGAGGTGGGGTTTTCTTTTTGGAGCTGAGGATCGAACCCAGGGCCTTGCACTTGTTAGGCAAACACTCTACCACTGAGCTAAACCCCCAACCTGGAGGTGGGGTTTTCAAAGCTTGTTTCAGCCAGGAGTGTTGGGTGGGGAGGCCCTGCTGGTCTCCAGACACTGTTGCATGCCAGGAGTTGGATCAGGCACTGTGGTTGGTGAAATCTAAAACCAACTGTCTCCTGAAGAAACACAACAGTTTTGTAAATGCCCTCCCCTCCCTTGGGCCTCTCCTCTCTCTGAGACCGATGTCAGATCCCACAGTCCCCAGGACTTCACAGTGGTTTTCACCATGTGAGCCCCATTCGCTCCTCCAGCCTGGAATTCCCTTTCACCAGCTGATGCTGCCTCTCCTCTGTGAGGACAGAGCTCCTCTCAAGATGGCTGGTTCTTCTAATGATAACCACAGTGCCTGGAACAAAGCAGACACTGAGCATTATGCTCATTCATGCCATTCACTAATAAACTGACCAAACCAATAAGATTCTGATGCATAAAGCTAATAAATAAGAAACCCACTTTGTTGTACTTTGAAATGTACCTGTTAGAACAGGCTATTCTAATGGCATTAATAAAATCTAATTATCTGACAAACACTGGCATTTTAAAAAGCAGAACAGAAAATATCAGAGGAGTTCATGGAACACCAGTAAACAGTACTTTGTAAATCTGAAGTAGGTGCACATGCACAAATGCATCCATAAAAGTACATTTATCTAGCAATGAAATTACCAATATAATCCTGGTAATGTGATCAAAAATTGTTTCTTTCCAAATGGTGAAATCAATTGTGACTACTCTGAAGTCCCTTCATTTAGCTTATAAAACAAAAACATCATCCTCCCTTGTAAAACTTAGTCTGAGTGTGCCAATTAAGATGGCTTCCGAAATGAGGGAAGTTAAAAACAAAAACACCTACACATGGGAATGCCTGAAGATTAAAGCTGATTAAATTCACAAGAGAACCGCACACCTGTTAATACTGTAGTTGGGTTTTAGGTTTCACATTGGTATCAGGTCATCCTTAAGGCCCACCTCCTCTCCATCCTGTATTTCTTAAGGCAGTCTTGAATACCTCTAAATTATTTACAAGCATCCACACCAACACTGGCCTTCCTTCAGATGTCTGGAACCAGAGTATAGTTCCATGAAAGGTGTGCTCAGGAGCTTGGCAGAGCCTGGAATCACACACTAACCTGCAACAGAGCAACTAACTAGTTCTGGGTATAAACCTGTGTTTGTCGACAGTAGACATATAAAGAGCTAAGTGATTTGGTGTGGAAGTTTATTTCTCCAAAACCAGAACCACAAACAGTTTCAGGACCCATGGCACTGTCACAGATATGTTCCTGACTAGAGAATAAAACCACAGGGCGAAGCTGGCTAAATGACATACTGTTATCACTGTGGGCTTAGTTGCTGTTCTTGTTGTCTGCCACAAAGGGAAAAAGGCTTGATTTACACAGTAGCTACATACACAATGACAATACACTCTGCTCTGCTGTAGTCTACAGCAGCTTGTAGCCAACAGCCTTTGGCTATTACAGCAAAAGGAGATATTCTAGGGATCCAATTACAATGTGGCATCCTCGTCATGCTTGGCCACCAAATATCTTATATTCTCGTCACAGTGGAGAATTACAAGAGGAAAACAAAGGCTATACCTCTAAGAATTAGCCATTAAATTCTTAACCGCAAAGCAGACAGTGGAGGTGCACACCTGTAATCCTAGCACCTGGGAAGCAGAGGCAGGCCAATCTCTGAGAGTTCCAAGGCTACAGTGAGACTCTGTCTCAAGAAAAATGAATCAATTAATTCTCAAACTTCAACTGCTCACTTCTAAGAGTCTAATAAGACATTTTGAAAAGACGGTAAAGTGCTCTGTGAGACTTCTTAAAGCATTTTCTTTCAGGAAATATGGAAGGTAAAGAAGCAAATATGGTACAGCAGCAAAAAGATAGGAACCATAAGGAAGATTGGTCCAAAGACTAATACTTGTGACCCTCAGAAGCAAAAGCTAGGCTCTTCTAACAGAAAAGGAGGCCGAGGTCAACATGAAAGCCTATCTGCTCTAGAGTGTAATGGGCCACACCTGCTTACAGACAAATGCTTCCAAGAGCATCTATTGACCTCACAGTAGATGAAGCCAGATACTGAAGAAATTAAACTCTAAGACAATTAATCTTTGATGGGGGAAAGGTTAAACTCCAGACTCTGACATCAAAGTGGTCTTGCTTCTGTTCTTTTACTAAAGGCAAGGTACCTGTCTTAGTCCACGTTGCCAAAGCAGCAAACCATTGACTGGATGGCTTAGACAATGCACACGAGTTGCTTATAATTCTCAATGTAGAAGTGAGGATCCTATCACTGCCAGGTTCTTTGTGAAAGCCTTCTCCCCGGTTTACAAATATCCTCTTGTAGCTGAAGTTTCTCTGATCCTGCCTGGCCCATGGCTAGGATGAATCTCTCCAACCTGTGTCCTGCAGCTGCTTGGTCCCAAGTAAACACACAGAGGCCTATATTCTTTACAAACTGTATGGCCTTTGGGCCAGGCTGCTTGTTAGCTAGCTCTTAAAATTTAACTCAATCCATTCCTATTCTTCTGTATGTTGCCATGTGGCTGTGGTATGATGTCTGCTGGAATCTTGTTCCTTGAGCAGCAGGCTTGTGTCTGCCCCACTCTCCTTTCTTCTCCTCTCTCTCCAGTTGGAATGTCCCGCCTAACCTTATTCTACCTCACCATTGGCCAAACAGCTTTATTTATCTACCAATCAAAGCAACACATATTCATAGCGTACAGAATGACATCCCACAGCATCCTCCTGTAGTTTCAAAGAACAGATAAAAAGGTCTTGTATCATGGACACTAGTCCCAACCTTAAGGCTCTTCCTTCACAATTCAATCACCTCCCAGTTCCACCTTTTAACATTATCATATTGGGAACTAGGGTTTCAGCTAACAATATGAAGTGGAATACAGATATTAAGTATGTATCATTTTTAACCATGTACATAGAAAATTATCAAAAGATTTGCATCAATCTTGGCTTTTGTTTATTTTTTTTGGGGGGGGGGGTAGGAGGGTTGGTCTTTTTAAGACAGGATTTCATTATATAGTCTTATTAGCCTGGAACTCACTATGAAGACCAGATTGGCTTCAAAATTGCTGAGTCCTTCTGCCTCAGTCTCCACAGTGCTGGGGATTACAGGTGTATATAACTATGTCTAGTTTGCACAGAACTTCTAAAAGAATTCTTATCACTGGGTGGAGTGGGAAAGAGTCTGAGGAAGAAAACACTTGTCCACTTCTGAAAGCTCAGGTTTTTCTGTTCTTCAGTGCATGCATTCATAATGTACAATGTAAACTGTAATTATTTCATAATGAATTTTAAAGTCAAATTCTCAGATACATCGAATTAACTCTTTTGATAGATGTGGTGGTTTGAAAGAAAATGGCCCCCAAAGGAAGTGGCACTATCAGGAGCTGTGGGTTTGTTGGAAGAAGTGGCAGGCTTTGAGATTTCTTTGTTCCAGCTTCTCTCAGCATGACTTTCAGTCAACTTCCTGTTGCCTGCCTATCAAGATGTAAAGACTCTCAGTTCCAGCACTGTCTGCCTGCATGCTGCCATTGCTCCCCACCATGACAACAGACTGAACCTCTGAAACTGTCAGCCAGCCCCCACAATTAAATGCTTCCTTTTCAAGAGTTGCCATGGTCATGGTGTCTCTTCACAGCAATATAAAAACCCTAACTAAGACAATAGGTTTCATGAAAGCTATAGGGCAGTTTTCACAAATGATGTAATAGCAGCTCTGACTAGGAATGAGGTATTTAGTTTGCCAACTGCTCAATGACTGACTGCATTTGGACTGACATGAGGTGCTAAAGGAATGCTAAAAGAAACATTATCCATTGCCATTGTCTCTAAGAACTGCCTCATCAGCTAGAGAAAATATGGACAGAACTACTTTGAGCACATATGTGAAACTAGTAATGCCTAGGGTACCTGATACTGATTATTAAACACCAAGGAGGTTTATCAAAGAGAAAAGTTCAGCATGAGGCACATAGGAAAATGGCTTTGATTCATGGTACTGGGGCCCAAGCTGGAACTGGAGAGCAGTGGGGTTTCCTAAAGACTTACTGGGTGGTCTAATGTAGTGAGGGAGGGGCTGAGCCCTGACAACGGTTCCAACATTGCTTGGACTCCAGTCTATCTGCTTTCTTGAGATGGCTGTGAAATAATTGTGTTGGTATTGTGTTCCCCAAAATATTGTGCACCCTTATAAACTTATATGGTGTCAGAGAACAGAACAGCTACTAGATAAAGAGGCCAGAAAATAGTGGCACACATTCCTTTAATCCTAGCATTCCAGAGGCAGAGATCCGCCTGAATCTCTGTGAGTTCAAGGCCACACTGGAAACAGCTAGGCATGGTGACTCACGCCTTTAATCCCAGGAAGTGGTGGCAGCAAGCAGAAAGGTATATAAGGCATGAGGACCATGAATTAGCCTGGTTAAGCTTTTAGGCTTTTGAGCAGCACAGTTCAGCTGAGAGGCATCCAGTCTGAGGAAACAGGATCAGCTGAGGAATTAGCAGAGTGAGGTGGCTGTGGCTTATTCTGCTTCTTTGATCTTCCGCTTTAACCCAATACTTAGCTCCGGATTTGTTTTTATTAGTAAGTACCTTTAAGATTCATGCTATAAATAATCTTGTAGCCATCAGAGCAGCCTCACATACACTCTCAAGAAATCCTCAGAGTCTGTGGAAAGTTAAACCTGGATGGCAAAAACCTTTACCACATTCACCCAATAGCAGTATCAGCACCTGATTATGTCACTATTTTAGACTTCTGAGAATTCACAGACTTTCAGCAAAGAAGTCCAATTCAAGAGCTTAGCAAATTCCTTTGACATTAATGAGCAAGAAGTGGATGCCTTTTGTAACCAGTGGATAAGGAGACTTGAATTCAGGTTCTTAGAAAGTACAGTAACACTTTTATATAATATTCATACTCACTGCTTGATAGCTTGGCTCCTTTTTTTTTCTTTTCTTTTTAGACAAGCCCTGGCTGTTCTGGAACTTGCTCTGTAGACCAGGCTGGCTTCGAACTCACAGAGATTCCACCTGCTTTTGTCTCCTGAGTGCTGAGATTAAAGGCCCGCACCACCACCACCTGGCTTTATTTATTTTTAAATTGGAAGAAGGGTTTGCACGAATTCCAAAGAATGATGTGGAGATCAAAGGAAAACTGCTGTGAGTCAATTCTCTCTTTACACCATGTGGAGCCTGGGAATCAAACATGGGTTGGCAGGATTAGCAGTGAGCACCTTTACCCACTGAGTACCCCATCAGTCTTAAACTGCCTCTTTTAAGGCAATCATTTTAAGTCTCCAGCTAGCCGTAGCCTGGTATAAAAAGTTATCTGGGCCAACCAGAACTTCAATACCACATCAAACCTTAAATAATTTTGCAATGGGGTTTACTTTTTTTAAAGTTAGACAAGAAGTTAAAGTTGAATCTACAATGCACTCAAGTCTGTGGGAGGCAAAACAGTTAGTAAGTGGCTCCGATGAATGAAGAATGAGAGATACTACCCTGTAGAAGACAGCACATAGCTTTGGAGTTTGGATTTGTATGAAACCAACCTCCTCTCACTCTCTCCCTCTCCTTCCACCCACCTCTCTTTTTCTCCTTTGGCACAGTGTCTTACTATATAAATCTTGGCTAGCCTGAAGCTATGTAGACCAAGTTGGCCTCAAACTCACAGAGATTTGCCTACCTCTGCTTCCTGAGTTCTAGGGTTAAAAGCACGGCCACCACACCAAGCTCTTGCCTGAAATTTTCCAATAACCCTCTTTTACCCTCCCTTAATTCTACCATATGGCTTTGTGTTCTACTACTACCACTTATTACTATTAATATTTTTTAATTTTTATTTTTGGTTTTTTTCAAGAAAGGGTTTCTCTGTGTAGTTTTGGTGCCTGTCATGGATTTCGCTCTGTAGACCAGGCTGGCCTTGAACTCACAAAAATCTGCCAGGCTCTGCCACCTGAGTGTTGGGATTAAAAGCGAGCCACCCAGCTATTATTAATATTTTAATGCCAGGTGTGAACCCTGGGCCTTGCCCATGTTAGGCAACTGTGCTCTTTCTCAGTAATCCCAGCCCACATCTTTTTAATCTCTAGTCTTTGCAACCAGAAATGACTAAAAATAATTATAAATTTGGGATTTTTTTTAAAAAAATCTAATTAGTAGACACAAACTAAATGTTTAGCTCCCTGTTTCCTGAATACTTTCTTGTGGGTTATTAGTCCATGTGAATCATGTCAAAATTACTGTCAAAATCTATAGTTTAAAAATCAAGCCATCCATCTAATATAATAGAATTCGTATCATAATCTAAATTGAAAAAAAACTATCTAACATCTACCTAGCATCATTTTTTTATAGAAAAATAAAATGGAATGGTCTCACAGGAGCTGCTGATTCAGTCAAGACTTTGCCCTTTATACCTGTACTCAGAATCGGAGAAAAGAGGACTGAAAGTTCAAGGCTAGCCTGCACTACACAGTGAGATCCTGTTTGGAAATCAGCCAGCCAGCCACATGTGCTGGTGGAGGAGCTATTTTTTATGCTGTATGGAATGCATTTAAGTTTAGTTAGAAATGATGTGCCTGCCTGTAATTCTGGCACTTCGCAGGGAAGGAGTTCACAGAGTGAAACAAATTGACTTTCAGTCTGCACTGGTAACTGGTTAATTTCTTTTGCCATGTCCACAATTTATCAAAAAAAATGTTAGCGCAACGGAGACGTCAATGTTGACGATTACCCTATGTCAAAATTACACTTCCATACAGGCTTTATTCTTTGATCTCTCTGTGCCCTTTTTTTAGGGAAAAAAATGTACCAAAATTTCTGTTATATAAGAGGTTTAAGATGATTTTATGATTTTTTCTAATTACAAAATAATTGAGAATTTATTTCAGGAAAATTTCCAAATATAGAAAATTCATTCAGAAATAAATAGTAACTACTTCAGTATATACTATTTCAAATTATTTCTACACTGTTTATAAGACTTGATAAAGATATTAATTCTAATTACCTTTATCAATATTCTCAAACTAAATATGTTATACATTTAAAAATACTCCTCTCTTCTTTCTTCTAGTCTCTATGGATTCTACAAAAATTAAGCCACAATCACATACACAATTTTAAAAAGAAAGCATTTAACTCTTAAGATTTATTTTTTGGTTGCTTTTTCGTTTAGTACTGGTGACTGAATACAGGGCCTTATATATGCTAGGCAAGAATTCTCCCACTGAATTATACCACCATTTCTGACATTTCTTACAAGATTAAAGTTTCATGTCTTACTTCAAATAAAATGCTGGTCACGGGCACTCAGATTATTCTGAGTCATCACATGTTTCACTACACTGAGGCAAGCTGGTCAGAGGTGAGGAATGTGGGCATGGCACCATGGGATGCAGGGAAATACTTACACAAGACATAAACTCACTTCACAGTGTACTGCCTGAAGGCTGGACCAGCATGCCATAACCCCTTGCAAATCAGCAAGACTGAAGAATGTTCTTGCCTTCCTTTTGAGCTCTCAAGAGCAGCTCACGTGAAAGGGCAAAGTGCTATCCAGCATGTGTTGACTCTGTGTTTAAATTTAGACTGATTCTAACCAGTCTCTCATATGTAAAATGAAATGTGTATTTCAAAGACTTAGTAAAATGGGGAAAAAGCATTTAAATAATTTTTTATACTGAAACATATTGAGAGGAAATTTTACTTTTTGAGTATACAGCAACAATCAATATTAAGTCTAATTACTTATTTAACATATCTAGGTCTTGCTGGACACTAGCATACATCAGTACCCCAGAACCTGGAAAGGCTGAAGCAGTGTAAAGGACCTGAGACCAGCATAGGCTGAAGAGTGGAAAGATTGCTTTTTCTCAAACCAGGGGGTGGTGGTGCACGCTTTTAATCCCAGCACTTGGGAGGCAGAGCCAGGCAGATCTCTGTGAGTTCAAGGGCAGCCTGGGCTACCAAGTGAGTTCCAGGAAAGGCGCAAAGCTACACAGAGAAACCCTGTCTTGAAAAACCAAAAAAAAGAAAAAGAAAAAGAAAAAAAAGATTGCTTTTTCTCCCAGCTTCTGTGAGGAAGAAGATATTAGAGTTATTGTTTTCCATCCTGCCAGGGGCTCAAGATCTTGTAGATGGCAGAGTATACTTCTCTGTCTCTCAGTCAGCAGGGTGATGTGCTAGCTGTGTGCTCAGAGAAAGCATTTACTCCTTCTGTGCCTCTAGTTCCACTTATATAGTTTATAGATGGCAAGGGCCTCCCTCATGCAATTGTCATGGGATTAGCTACTTTTCTTTTTTTTACTGTGGTTGAGACAAGGTCTCATTATGTTGCTAAGGCTGGCCTCAACATCCCAAAGGCTAGTACAAACATGTGCTACCCTGCCTGGTTTTGATTAACTATTAATACACAATACATATATGTAATGCATTTATTTAGAACAGTTCCCAGAGCACAGTAAGCAAAATATTAAGCACTTGCTATTATTACTGTAACCCAATTATTCTGGGACTAGAATCAACATCCTTAGAAGGTTATGACAGGGACCAACACTAAGAACAGCTTGGCTCTTGAGACTGAATGTATAGAAAGATGTTGCACAGAGAAAACCAAACAAGAGCTGGGGAGGTGGCTCAGTGGATAAAGAGCTTGCTGTGCAGGTGTGAGGACTACATTCTGGATCCACATGATAAGCCAGGCAATATGAGGTCATCCATAAGACCAGTACTCTGGAGGCAGAGATGGGGTCCTGGGAGCAAGCTGGCTACATAAACTAGCTAGAATTCGTGAAGTCTGGATTTAGGGAGCCCCTCAATCAATAAAGCAGAGAGTGATTAAGGGAAATAACAGATATCACACACTTGTGCAAACATGTATCTATATACATCCAAAACATGTACATACACCTAAATGCACATCACATATACATGTGAAAAAAAGAAAAACCCCAAGAAACTGCTCTACATTTTGTAAGTAAAATGTCCTTGAAATGAGACAACTTAGGTTAGCTTGGAACCCAAGCATAAAGCTTATGATCAGCGATAACAAATTAGCTACTGCCAGTAGATGGTCTTAAGTCTGAGATGAAGATTCATGAAAAAGAAGTAAGTACCAATTAATCTAGCAGCATAGACCACAGTAATGGTTCTCAGGCTTCTTAATGCTGCGACCCTTTAATACAATTCTTCATGTTGTGGTTACCCCCAACCATAAAATTATTTGTTGTTGCTATTTCATAACTGTAATTTTGCTGTTACTAATCACAATGTAAATATCTGTGTTTCCAATGGTCTTAGGCAACTCCTGTGAAAGTTTCATTCGACCCCCAAAGGGGTTGCAATCCATAGGTTGAGAACCACTGCTGTAAAGCTTCATGTGAATGAACGAGTTAGAAAACAAAATACTGAATCCAGAGTGAATGACTGAATGATCACTCACTCATTCAGGCAAGATCAAGAAAGATCTTTAGGGACTGAGAAGATGGCTCGCTAGCAAAGTGCTTGTATGCAAGCATGAATGTTGGGGAATATTATTTCAAGGTGTGTTACTTTTGTTTATGTTGCATTTGTGTAACTCTGAGAAGCTGTGTTACTGTGCCTGTCTAAAACATCTGATGGTCTAATAAAGAACTGAATGGCCAATAGCAAGGCAGGAGAGAGAATAGGCTGTGCTAGTAGGCAGAAATAATTAATAGAAAGAGAAATCTCAGAGAGGGGAGATCGAGGAGCAAGAAAAGGAAAAGGACATCAGGGGCCAGCCACCCAGCTACACAGCCAGCCACAAAGTCAGAGTGAAAGTAAGATTACAGAAGTAAGAGTAAGGTAAAAGCCCAGAGTTAAGAAAAGCCAGCAAGAAACAAGTCAAGCTAAGGCCAGGCATTCATAATTAAGAATAAACCTCTGTGTGTGATTTATTTGGGAGCTAGGTAGCAGGCCCCCAAAGGGACAAAGAGTAAGAAAACAACCAACTGAACTCATATCCCCAGTATCCACATAAACGGGCAGGACCACATGTTTGTGATCCCAGCACCTGAAGGCAGAAGCAGAACTGTCGCCAGGTTCAGTGAGAGACCCTGTTTCAAAGAATAAGGTGAAGAGCAACAGAGGACACTTGATGTCAACCTACAGCCTCCACTGGTATGCCCACACCCACATACATACATACATACACTATACTACTCTCCCCACCTCTCCTTGTTACCCTCCCCTATCCCACACTCCCTCTTCCTCTCCCCACTCTCCCCCCAATCTTTAAATCGCCACTACTTATGGTGATATTGTGTTCCCCAAAATATTGTGCACCCTAATAAACTTATCTGGGGTCAGAGAACAGACAGCCACTAGATACAGAGGACAGAAAATGGTGGCACTCACATCTTTAATCCTAGCATTCCAGAGGCAGAGATCCCTCTGGATCTCTGTGAGTTCAAGGCCACAGTGGAAACAGCCAGGCATGGTGACTCAAGCCTTTAATCCCAGAAAGTGATGGCGGGGAGCAGAAAGGTATTTAAGGCTTGAGGATGAGGAACTAGAGCTGGTTAAGCTTTCAGGCTTTCGAGCAGCAGTTCAGCTGAGATCCATTTGGATGAGGACACAGAAGCTTCCAGTCTGAGGAAACAGGATCAGCTGAGGAATTGGCGAGGTGAGGTAGCTGTGGCTTGTTCTGCTTCTCTGATCTTCCAGCATTCACCCCAATACCTGACCTTGGGTTTCTTTTTATTACTAACTCTTTAAGAGTCATGCTACATCTGGTGCCTAACGTTCGTGGTACGAATTCATGCTACAACTACTCAGACACAAATTATCCTAAGACAGTTGAATAACATTCCTGAGGCATCTGGTTTGGTGCATCTCCACCATTTATTTTTCCCGCTTCTTCCAAACCTCTAGCCTTGTTGCTCAGGTGGGATTGACTAAACTCTCCCTCTAGGGAGCACCTTGTTTAGTGAGCATCCTATTCTCTGATGCCAGTCATGAACACTCAGACCAATTACTGGTGAGGCAGATGTACTCTTTTCTACTGGCTTTCTAGGACTTGGGACAACCACCTTGTAACTACTGTAGAGAGAGAGAGCTCACTTGTGAAGATAGCCTGCATAACAAACAAAGCTAAAAATAAAGAAGAAAAAAAACTGGGTCTAGTCAGGTCATTTAAGCCCACCAGAAGTCTTATTTAAAAATGGAAACTGCCTACTGCCTACTCTGTGACCAGTGATTTCTCTGTCATTTTGGCCATGTGTGTTAGACTCTTTCTTGCTTAATAATCAGATTCTACTTTAAAAACAACAGAAAAATCAAACTTTTTTTTTTTTTTTTTTTTACAATCAAGAGTAAACATACCTGCTCATGCCATGACTTTTAATCTATTGTAATTACCACACCAAGGGGAAAAATCATTAATCTGCTTTCTCACTTGGAAACAATTTCCTCTAAATTTCAAAAGTACACACACAGTACCTTAAATACACTCTAGTTTGACTCTTCTTTTGTATGTATTTGATACTGCTCAGTTTTCAAAGTGATGGAATCTTTTCCTGACTAGGGCCACTGAACTGTTTGTTGTATGTAGTTAGCAACAGCAAGGGAATAAGCAATCACATGGGAAGGACACATTGCACTAGTGTGAATGAAATCAGTGTCAAATCTCCTCATTGACAGTACTGGATGTGTCCTTCCTAGAGGACACTGCTGCTTTGCAGATCTGAAGCCCTTGCACAAGATACTAACCAACCTTGCATGGTCCCAACCAGCCAGTCTGCCACTGGCACTAAGTACACAGCTTATTATTAAATTTTTTTTTGTATAAAATACAGTATGCTTCAATGTTTTGAAATGAAAGATGTGCCAGAAATAAAAAATCCTTACAAGCTCTTAGCAGCTCTTTCCAAATTGCTATAAATATTACTATGTTCTAAATTATTTTGGCCATTAAGGTTGGCAGCTCTCCAAATGTAATTAATCTTATACAAAGGTCAGCTAGCTCTCAGAGGATACCTTAAAGTAAGGTGAGGTCAACTTCAAATAAGACCACCTTATCAAGCAGAGATGGTTGATTTTCAAGGGACTACAGAACTAAACAGCATCTGGTGACAAGTAGGAGACTCACCTGCTAGAGCCTTGATACGGGACCGCTCAAAGAGCCGTGCAGAGCTGTTTTCATTGTCCCAGTCATCCACATCCCAGCGGTTGTTGACATCGCTGTACTGCTGCTGGATCTCAATGTTGTCATAGTCTGTGGCTACTGTGGTCGTCATCTTGAACTGTCTCAGGTGTTCTTCCACATCAGTTCCTTAGAGTTCTGTGAAAAAGTAAAGGAAAAGCTCACTTATATATACAAAGCATACAGTCTCTACAGACCTGGTGGGATAATAGTAAGTAGGAAGTATGGCCATTACTGCTTGTCCAGATATTCTCTTCTAGAGCCAAAGCTGGTTTTGAACTTTGGCTCTGTTTTACATATAATGTGTGACCTTGGCCAAACTGCTTTATGGTTTTCCCCAAACATAAAAGTGGGAGGAGATTTCACAGGCTGTTGAGAAGACTAAATGAAATGCTAGATGCCAAACTAAATGGTTCTTCTTTTTCTAAAAAGTTTAGTTATATCAGGCTATATCAACACCTACTTGGGTATTTGAATGAATTCATTTAGTTTTATTGTCTATCACCAGAAACTATTACCTTCTAGTTTCTCATTCATAAAATGTTATATAAGAAAACTTCCTTATACAAATCATTCTACACATCTTATTTACATATTAAAATTGATGCCAAAGATTACATGTAAGCATATGGTATCAAGAGTAGTATTCATGCATAGTAAATACTCAATAAATACTGTAATTATTTATCCATTATTATTATAAATTCTATGACCAATGCCAATACTAATCCCCACTCCTTAGGCACCACTGAGGGTCATGGTAGATTTTTAGGAATAACTATGAAATAAATTCTGGCCTACTGATGTCGTCATTTTATCCCAGCATGCTTGAAGGATTAGGAGAAATATATTTAGCTTTAAACATAGTTTCTCTGTTCAATAAAGCAATTACTCATTTGTTGAACCCAAATATACTGAGGACTTGCTACACACTCAACATAGCTCTCAATTCCAGGGAGAACATGACATCAGTGAAGCTTATGTCCTCACAGAAGGAGGTAGACAAAATACACAAGAAAAGCCAAGGAGTTTAAGGAAATAAAATACAAGCAGAAAAACTTGAGAGTGGCTGTTTTAGACTGTAATAAAAATCCCTTAGTCCTGAAACAGGTCTCAGTGTCCAAAAGGTACAGATGATGCACACATCAAGAAGAGTGGCACTCCAGACAAAGGAAACACCATAGGCATGCATCCTCAGTATAGCTGGAGTCTAGTGTGCAGAAGGAAAGGCAACAAGGCTGGGAAGCTAGACAGGGCCAGGCCAGAGACAGCCAAGAATACCATGATGAACTTTGAACCAGCTAGATGTGTGCTGGTAAAGGATTCTTCTTGGTGCCATGTGGAAAACAGATTCTAGGAGGCAAAAAGAGAAGCAGAGCTGGTTGGAGGCTACTCCAAGATGGAAGTGGTTTGGTACTATCAGGCGGTAGACCTGAATGTGGTTGTGGTGTGTCTGTGGTGGTGGTGGGGGGCGCTAACAGGATCTGGTAAAAGGTCTGGCTAGACCTAAGGCATTAATTAGTAAGGCTCTGTGCTTGACTCTGATTTGTATGGTTAAATTCCTGTGTGTGTTCAATTTTACTACAGGGATGCAGGCTCAGTCAAACAGATCAAACTATCCAAGTAAGTTAAGTGCAAATCTAAGAAGGAGGTAGGGAAGGAGATAACTCCTGTCTTGGTGGTAGAAAGATATCACAAGGGAAACAATGCTGGTTATTTCCTCTCCTTCTTTCTCCTCACAATTGGCCCATGTTTTCCTCAGTGTGTACCAAGAATGTGCACAAAGATTGGTCAGCAGAACTCACCACTAGATTCTACCCAGTAACACAAGACTGATCTGTCATATATGTACCATACAAAGGAAACAAAGCATGCATGTGCTGAAAAGAAACAATTCTCTTACTGTGCCTCCAATGTAGCTTTCTCTAGTTCCAACATATAATCACATACCTCAGATACAACTGGGTCTCCAACTGAGGCTGGAATGTTACCACTGGTAGCACAAGCAAACCACTGCGTCCTGTTTTGCTGACTTCTCACTAGCCACTGGTGAACATCAGCATATCCTACAAGCTCTCCAGGAAAAAGGACCAAGTCCGCCTGACGACCCACAATACATGCTCTCACAGTCATTCTTCATGGCATAAATTCATTAATGGGAGTGGCATTCCCATCTGACAGATGCAGTCAAGCCCAACATGACAAATGTGTTGGCATACTAATTTTTTAAAGTTATTTTAACAATATATTTACAGAATTTAACCAAGACACAAAATAAAAAGCTAAATTCTATTCACTAAAGTGACCTTCTAGTTAAACAACTATAACGTAGGGAGAGAGTCAAGGAAGGAGGGAGGACCAGCCAACGCAGTCACACTATTTGACCTTGGAGATAGTTAACTTTCATGACTACTCCAAACCAAAGCTTTTTATAAAATCTGTCTTGGAACATTTTATCTCTAGTAAAGAAAAACTTGATAGTATTATTAATCCCTCAGATTATAATCATTCAAAGAACAGAAAACTTGATTTAGTCCAGCTCAAGGAGAAACCCAAGCAGTGCAAACCCTCACCAGGTAAGCTCTGGTATTTGGTACCACCTGCTGACCAACAGACCATGCTACAGATCTCTTCAGCAAGAGGCTGCGACAGTCCTGTAATGAGTAAAGCCAGCACTGGCCTAAGAGTGACGTGAGTCATGCCCGCGTTCCTTGTGACTAGATTTTGAGCAGACTGTTTAAAGCGTCTATCTACCTTCTCTTCTTCACTATGTGTCCACATGTGGATATAAAGAAAAAAAATTATAATATTGTTTTAAGAAAAGGCCAACAGCTTTCCCTCTCAGATTAGTTTCTACTCTCGTCTTATGAACAGGAATTTCCCAAAAGATCCAAAGAAATTTCAAATATGTTGTATTTTCCTTCAATAGACAGAAGCTAATTTAATTTTTTCAAACCAGCGGGTCAAAACAGAACATTGGTGAGGAAACTATGATTCTACATCCATGAAACAAAAGGTTCTTAGAGTTTTGACATTGACTATTACAGGTCATGACCATTAGGAAAGAAACCTAATTAGAAAGAGTATTATCATTCCTGGTTTAGAAGCATTCAATTAGTTCTCTCTGTCGATGAAATTTGAAAGTCAATACCTGGAATATCATGAAGTAAAAACATTTTATCTATCCTGTTATCTCCTAACATGTCATATTTATTTTCTGTCACACAGGCAACTGTAAACCCACAGTGTTTTGTCCTATGAAGAAACAAGACTTCATTCCCACTCTACTTTGCATGCCTCTTACTCAAGACTACCATGATGCTTTCAGGGCTCCCTGGCTCTTTCTTACTCTAAGGCTGACCAGCTGCTCATGAACAGCTATGTGTGGTTACTCAGTGGTCACCCCACAATCACAAACTCTGTTTAAAAGTAGAATATCAATTAATGTGAACGCATACAACAAAGTACTTCTCCATATACATACACTATTAAAATCTTGGTTTTCCTTTTTAAATTTAATTTTTACCCATAACAGTATATATTTTTTCCTTTATTTTATTTTCGAGACAGGGTTTCTCTGTGTAGCCCTGGCTGTTCTGGAACTCCATAGACCAGGCTGTTCTGAGACTCACAGATCTTCCTGCTTCTGCCTCCTGAGTGTTAGGATTAAAGGTGTGTGCCACCACAGACTGGCAGGCAGTATTTTTTTAAACTATCTAAACTAGTAAGATCTTACAGAAAAAAGTAATAGAGAACAGGGAACACATGGAATTTTCACTGGCAATACACATATGCATACACTTATTTGTTACCCAATCTTAATTAAAAGTTCAAATAAATTCAAGTAAAATGAACATGATGACCCACACCTGCCAACTCACTTTCAGGAGGAAAATCAGAAGTTAACAATTGCTCTTACAGAATTTACAAGCTCTACACACACTTCAAACTTTCCCATTTCACTCACAGAAGACATGTAAAAGTATTCATTGGACTGTTAATACACTATATTTTTACAGCATTAAAAATAAAAATAAGTTGTTCTCAGGACTTTGAAGACATCAAACTGTATATATGAGATTCTTCAGTACTAGACCTATGAGATATGAGAGTTTGATATCAGCCTTCTCAATTATTTAGTCACTAAAACTCAGGACAATTATAACCTGTCTACTACTCCTACATGCCTGATGAGGTATTCTGCAATGAGTATAAAACAGCCAACACAGAGAAACACTTAAGCAACCAGTGACCTGTAAACAAGGTCACCAACTGCTATTGAGGTTCATGGAGTGAGTGTCTGCAGAGGACCCAAGACTCCATTGTACAAACTCACTGTTTGATAATGATGTCTTTGGAGAGATGGAGAATATGGATGAAGAAAAGTGTCTGTAATATTCAGACAGCTAAGTCTAAGCTCTTGAGAGTGACAACTTCCCCTTTCTGTACTTAGAATTCTCTGTACACAAACGTGGAGACATAGTTAAAATTCATAATTCATAAGCATACACTGTATTAGAAAACCGTCACATGCTTAAGAAACAATTAAACAACAACACCCCAACAAGGGCTAGAAAGATGGCTCCAAAGGACAAAGCACCTACTGCTGATCTTAATGGCTCCCACATGATGGGAGGAGAGGACCAACTCCTAAGCTCTACAATGAGTAAATGCCAACACCTTCCTAGGTGTGAAGAATGTCCAGGTTCTTTATGACCACGACTTGAGGAGACAGCCTGAAGCTCCTGTCAGCTTCCAGTCAGCATGCACATAGGAGCAAATACTGTTCTCGCTTACACTCTCTCACAAACAAACGAATAATAACTTTTAAAGCATACAACTGCTATAGAGATTACATCCCAAACTCATAACATCTGACCATTCTGAGAAGAAACAGTAGTGACATTTTTTCTTACACCTTGTTAACAAAGGGAGAGCCACTATAATTAACTTTAGTCCATTTATCAATCATTTATTAAATCCCCTACCAAGAGGCTCAGAGTGCAGGGGTTGAATATATGCGCCCCATTATAATCATTTTATCTTCTTAGTAGACTGTTAACATTATTAAGCAGTTTTACTAATATATGAATTCTGTTTTGAGTGATAGCAGCATTTGCCTAGTATTATTTTTCTATCCTATTATTTTAAACCTCAGGCAGTTAAACAACTGGACCAAGTCAACGTGACCATGATATCTTTGTCACAATACTTTTATAACTGCTGTGTCCAGAGCTGGAAGAGTGCAATCTAACCTCTAACACAAGTTGGTGGGTCTAAACCCCAACACAATGAAAGCAACACTAAAGGTTTGCTTCATGGACCATCCTGCTTTCCTAGCTTTCTCACTCTCTCCCACCCAACAACCTTTTGCAGTCTATATACTATTATTGTCAGCCATTGTTTGGCTAACAAAGTACGGTAAAATTTCCACGCTGCAGTGGTGGCACACACCTTTAATTCCAGCACTCAGGAGGCAGAGGCAGGCAGATCTCTGAGTTCAGGGCCATTCTCATCTATAGAGTGAGTTCTAGGACAGCCAGGATTACAGAGAGAAACCCTGTTTTGAAAAAATAAATAAATAACAACAACAACAACAACAAACCAGTGGTGAGAAACACAGTGGCTTAGTTACTTTTACATGAAAACACTCTACCAGCCAGATCTCATCATCATACTTTAAAGACTTATTAGGACTGGAAAAATCATTCAGCAATTACAGGCAGTTGCTGCTCTTACAGAGAAGCTGTGCTCAGTTCCCAGCACCGACACTAGCAACTCACAACTGTCTGAAACTCTAGTTCTAGGGAATCCAACTCCCTCTTCTGGTTTCCATGGAGACTACATATGGAGGCACATAAGTAAAAATAAAATTTAAAAAGAACTTAAAAACAGCATAACCATAAACACAGTTCTACAAAATGTGAAAGAGGAGAATGGGACCCTTCCTTCTGTCCTTCCTCCATCTGACAGAGAGAACCAAACAAGGAACAGTGAGATGATAACTGTATTTATTACCTGAGTCTCTTCAATTAAAAACCCTGATATTAAGTGTGAGTTGTCTTCATTTACTGTTTATACATTAACATTTTAAACAAAATACATTATTCCTTTTCTCTGCCTACATATGTGATAGCTATCTAAATTTTAAATATAATTTTGTTAAGTCCTATTCTTTTATTTATTTGTTTGTTTGTTTGTTTGTTTGTTTGTTTATTTAAGAGGGCATCAGAATCCCACTAGAGATGGTTGTGAGCCACCATGTGGGTGCTGGGAATTGAACTCAGGACCTCTGGAAGAGCAGCCAGTGCTCTTAACTGCTGAGCCATCTCTCTAGCCTGAAGTCTTAATCTTTTTAAAAATCAGCTATATTTTGAAAGTGAACAATAAAACAAGGTAGGGTTAGGTTCTCCAATGTTCATTTATCAGACTCAAACATCACTAAATTTAAAACAAACAAAATTTTTAAAAGTAATACACAGCTATGACAATATACATGACAGGTAAAGGTCATCTTTGCTTCTGTACCACTTACAAAGAGCAATTAAAACTGACCTCATTAACTGAGAACAAACCCAACACCATGGTTCACAAATAATGTGGACTTTCTGACCATTATAAACAGTCTTTTCAACCTTACACTTACTTCCAAACAGTTTTAAGTAACATCAGAATATAGTTCTAACTACCAATGCCAAAACACCAACCCTGAGTTTCACTGAATTTGGCATTTAACTGCTTTTATTTGGTGTGAAGGGTAGTAAGCCAAAACTGCTTTCCTGAACAACAGAGGAGCAGCCACAGAACGGACTTTCTATTTGGAAGCTTTTTCCTTTGGCACTGGAGCATCCCAGTGCCAAAATTCTTGGCAAATTATCAAGTGAAATGCATATCTCAATTTTCTGGAATAAAGGTTATATGAAAATATGTGAAATTACCACAAACAGCAACACTGTATCAAGCATTACTGATATGCACATAGGCCTGCAAGGTCCAGGATCCTACCTGTTCTGGACAATGTGGTACAATCCATACCCACGCCACAGCAAATACTCAAAATCAATCTCACAATGAAATGACAGGTGACAGCATGTCACCACCCAGCATCTAACTATGAAACACAAAGATTCTATTTCTGCCAAAGTCATATGAATCATGGACCCCAGAAAATCACTGTCATATAAGGGCAGCCTGCCCTTTATGCAGATTCATTTAGCAAAGAATGAATTTTTATTAGAAATTTATTTTTGCCTGGCTCAAAGTAGGATGAGTGATTCTTAGATAAAACTAAAGAAATACTGATTTCACTTGATTTGTCTATAATATTTATTTTAAATAAGACCACTTCCCCTTCACAAATCGACTTGAGTTCTAGGCACAACTGGTTGTCCTAATGTCCAGGTTTAACTTAGGAAGTTTGCTCAGAGGCTACTCACGGCTCTCACTGCTTGGCTGAGCACATCCTCAGCCTTCCCTCTGTGCACTTTTCAGTGCTTCCCAAGCTGACTTGGACATCTGTAGTCTTGCAAATAAAACAGTTACATGAAAGCTGGCCTATGACACTTAAAAGGGAAACATGACAATCCCAGAAAAACCATTTTAACGCTATTAAATTTCTGTTTCTACATTTTGCTTAAACCTCACCACAATCTGAAAGAATTGGAAAAAAACAAACAATATATTCAGTGTGGAATCCAACAGAATTCTGTACATTACTGTATGAGTTTGTTTACAAAGGTGTTCAATAAAGTGAGTTCACTTGTACCCTCAACTATGTACACACAGTCCCCAAATGCATTCTCTAAAGTGAATACCTACTTCTCCTCTAAACAGCAAGAGCTCTCTCCCACCTCTATTCTTATCTTGCTGCCAGAAACAGTGCTATGTCAGGACCAGCCTTCTCTGTATATGCCAATCCTCCATTGGGTGGCGGGGGGGGGGGGGGGGGGGGGGGGGGAGTAGGGAGGGAACAGGTAAAGCCAGACCCTTCGGTGGGGGGTAGGGAGGGAACAGGTAAAGCCAGACCCTTCTGACCATCTCCAGAGCACAAAATGGATGCATTTGCTCACTATGATGTACATTCCTTAGGTTCTGTACTGGCTCCTGACAACACTAACAAGCCTCCACCATCAGCTTCCAGAAGATGGAGGAGCTGAGGCCTCCTAGGCTAAAAGACAGAGGTGGGGGCTTGTGGGAACAGGTGTCATTTAGGAAGGCAGTGAGTCTTTTGGGCAGGGAAGAAATTCTTTAATATTCAGAAAAGAGAAACACACATATTCTTCCTGAGTTTAACATTTGGAGATGGATGTTGTAAT
The DNA here is from genome assembly GCF_903995425.1 of Onychomys torridus. NCBI lineage: Eukaryota > Metazoa > Chordata > Mammalia > Rodentia > Cricetidae > Onychomys > Onychomys torridus. Next base: position 937,667 of record NC_050452.1, on the reverse strand, counting down.
AAAAATAAAAGATAGGTCTAGAAATGAACCAAAGCCTGCTATGAATCCAGGCCTGCTATTACAAAATAAAATATTTTATGTCAAACATTCAAAACTATGTTAATCATCACTTAAAACACAAATTTTCAGAAAGCTACAAATACTTACTAAAAACACCATCAAGTTTTTCTTAAAAAAAAAAAAAAAAAAAGTCTCCTTGAACACCATTTCATATCCCAGTTCTCACTTCCCACAATTCCTTGGGCTCCTCCCCCATGATGTTCTTTGCCCAGAGTCTCCAGCCTCAAGTGGGGGCAGAAACTCCAATGCTCTGTGTCAGCAAGGGACACTCAGCTATCATCTTCCATCAGTCTGACCAAAATACCAAGGAGCATCAACACATCAAGGGGCATAGAGCAGAAGCACCAGATAAAACCTCCACAGCATGACAGACTGAACAGACACACCCACTCCTCAAAGCCTAACTCTTTTAACCTCAGGGTACCCCAATTCTCACCTGTACCAGGTTAATATTTGATAGACTTAATTTATCCTTAATGGATACGTATGATGTTAGGAATGGGCAGTTAAGGCAAACGTTACTGAAAATTACCTGCACTATGCCTACAAGGGAGGGAAAGGTTTGTGCAAAGATAGAGGAGACCTGCTATTCTGAGATGCTCATCCCAGAATGATAGCACCCAGTATCAAAGATACTATCTTAACTAATTATATATTTGTTTCTATAAGAAAAAAAAGAAAAGAAAAGAAAAAAAGAGCACCCAAGGCGGTCTCTCCATCTCTTGCAGAAGGCAATTTCCCAGCAAGGTGAGGACAGGGTTGAGTCTGCCTCCCTACCAGGGGACCAGAGTCCTCTCTGCAGCTGCTCAACACCATTCTTTGCAGTACAGTCTGTTGGCCTACTGAGAGGTCACCAAAGATCCCTTCTGCAAATAGGCCATCCCATTTTCAAGTGAGCCCCAGCAGGGGATGTGGGCCAAGCTACCTAGCTGCCCATTACCTTATTCCTTCTCTGTAAAGAGAAAGGCTGGGATTGTTGTCCCAGCACATTCCAAACACAAGTGGGGACAGTGATTTAGCTGGGCTGGCTCAGGTCTGGAGGCCATTGGGATCTTTAAAGCATGTCACCAAAGGCTGGGAAATGCTCAGCAGCTGGGTTCCTTCTGCTAAACAACACTTTGCAAGCCCCAAGTACCAATGAAACTCCTGCACACATCCTCACTGATCAGAGCAAGTTCATCTCCAGCAGCCTAAACCAGATCACTTGGTAGCACAAGGAATGTAGAGCCAATTTTGGAGCCTTCCAGCCATCTGAGAATTCAGGCTCTCCATGTCTTAGAGCTCCTCCTTCTGCTATTTGAAGCATGAGTCTTACAGGAAGGCATCTTATGGTATAATTGTGTAGCTATTTAAAATAAGCCTTCAGCTGACAAATGTGAACTACTTAGTCATAAAAAAAAAAAAAAAAGAAAGAAAAGAAAAAATGCCTAAAACGTTTTTTTTGTTTGTTTTTCAAGACAGGGTTTCAGCTCTGGCTGTTCTCGAACTCACTTCGTAGACCAGGCTGCCCTTGATCCAACTACTCCTGCCTCCTGAGTGCTGGAATTAAAGGCGAACACCACCACTGCCTGCCCAAAAACATTTTCATTCCCTCCTTTTTAGTAGATTATAAACCAGAGAAAAATACAAACATACCCTAAGAAACGAACAATTAACATAACAAAAAGTGGAAAGGATTATAATACCAAGATGCCAAAAACACTGATTACATTTCAGTTACCATCTGTGCCTTCATCTGAGAAGCCTGCCCTCCACTGGGAAGGACCACAGCCAAGAGCTGCACTGCTTTTCCTACTTTCACAAACGTTGGAGAAGTCAGCAAAAATTGTGTCCTGGCTGCGAGCCAGGGTTTTATTATTATGCACTATTAGCTCCTCACGAGAAATGTGGGCTCAAGGAAGGGGAAGCCAAGCAACAAGAGGGGGTTCATAATCATGTGCAGATGCAAAGGTTTCTCTACCTGCCAGAAAAATGCCTTCCATATGAATTCTACTACCTGCAGCCTTTATTAATTAAATAATTGCAAATGTTGTGCTTAACTATAGAACTTTTCTTGTATCAGTTGCTGGGCCAGGATAATGTTTTAATGTAATGTAGATAATGTAGAAGCAGATTGGCCTGTTCTCTCTTCTCCCTGCACTTAGCAAGTGCAGAAGTAAACCGAGAAGGAAATAAGCAGCTACCTATCTTCTATATCTACTTCCTGTCAAGCCAATTATGGCTCAAAAGCCTCTCACTCTCAGAGCTTTCATAATTATTGAAGTTTTTCCTTTTTCTCTAAGGTTTATATGAGCCAAATGGAACTGTACAGTCTAAGCACAAACTTTTCAATCTCATAACCCAGTAAAGTTAAACAAATGGAGGGACCAACTTGGGTTCCCAACTTTTATTTAAAAAATATAAATTAAATACCAGGAAATCAATATTTCCAATACATTTCAATATTTAAAAGGAGCCAAATCAGGGGCTGGAGAAATGTTTCAGCAGTTAAGAGCACTGGCTGCTCTTCCAGAGGTCCTGAGTTCAATTCTTAGCAACCACATGGTGACTGACAACCATATATTATAGGATCTGATGCCCTCTTCTGGTATGCAGGTATACATGCAGAGCATTCACATAAAATAAAAATAAATAAAACATTTTAAAAAGGAGCCAAAACAGGTCAATGGCCAAAGTAATAACCTAGAACTGAAAGAGCAGATGGCCGATCAAATTCAAAACAACAAATGGAGACACCACCCACGCCTTGCAGAGAGCAGTGGTCTCAGGAAACCCTTGACTGCAAGCACAAAGGAAAACTGCCAGCCAGCAGTCAGGAAGGGGACAAGAGAAAAGGCCATGGACTTAGGATTTAAACCTAATTGGTCTAGCTTCTCTCAGTCTATGTTATGCCGTACAAAATGGTCATGACATGTCCTGTACAGCTAGTTAAACTAAGTAAAACTGAGATAGATTTTAGAACTCAGCTTTTCAACAGCACCAGTCATATGCACTCAGAAGCCTCGTGTACCCCGTGGGTATGTGCGGAACAGGGTGGCTCAGGAACATTGCTAGTGGTGCATCCAGGAGGCCCCACTCCTTGCTCTCTGCCCACTCTCTTGCTGCCTCTTCATCTGGATGTGGTTCCAGATGCTGCAGCCCCATCTTCATGGTGTATTTACTCTCAGCCTAAGCAAGCACAACACAATAGGCATTTTCATCGGGACTCTAATGAGAAGCCCCTTTTTTGCTTGTTTGTTTGTTTTCTCTGTTATTTCTACTCTTCTCTTGGCTAGGTGTTGGGAAGAATGGTCTCCAGCTGTGAGATCACTGGTGCACAATTGCATCAGTCCTGCTGGAAGTGCCCCGATTCTGCAGCAGAGTTCAGCCAAAGGGTAGCCCTTCCCAAATACAGTTCCCCAAATGTCTGTAGCAGTATTTCAAAATGTAGGAAATGTTCCACACCAAGTTATTCCTATATTACAAGGAACATTTTTTTAGGTGGTATCAGGATGACCTTTCATTCTATGGTTTAGAAAGGGACTTGGTAAGCTGCCCTTGTGGGCTGATAGTGAAGGGTAAGACACCTATGAGCCACAAACAAGTTAGTTGTTCCCTTGAGGAAAAGGCAGCTGTTAAAGTTCAGTGACATACCAGGCTCACTATAAACTCTGAATCCAAACAACCAGCTTCTATTACCAAGCACTGGAGAAAAAGGAAACCCAGGACAGGTAAACTGTGTAGAAAAAGCAAAGCCTTAGCATGAAGGCAAGCATGAAGGGAATCCTGTGGTAAACTGAGTAAAGAAGAAACGAGCTTCAAGGAAGACTTCGTGTTTCAGGCTACGGTTGTACTTTATTGCCGCACCTATTAAATGAAGTCAACATAGGATATGTAACGAATGAATTCTCTCTCCCCCTCTTGTGACATTGTTGTGATGGTCACTGTCAAAGCATCTCACTGAACCCCAGGAATCTGAGTGGACAGGCTGTCCTATGCATTCCCAGGTGATGAGTTTCTCTTAGGCCACCAGAAAACAGAGAGAGGCAGCTGTGCTGGTTTCTTCCTGAGGAGTCCAAGACTAGCAACAGAGAGCACAAAGTGAACACACGTGTCAGATTTCATTCCACACTGTATGTTTATCTCCATTTTATTTCCTGAACAACTATTTTCAGAAACATAGACCAAACTATCACTGTATGGAAGTACAATATCCTAGGGGTATCTACAGATGTTTCATAGTTTATTTGACCAAACCCCTGCTATAGAACACACAATTGTTTACTATTTACAATAGCATTTTTGTAAATATGTTATTACTACAATGCTCTCCAGTTATTTTCTTAAGATTAACTTCTAGAAGGAAATTTATGCCCTAGAGAAACAGAATGTCCCATTAGCACTCTTTATGTGCATGCATGCACATCTAACAATACACAGAACACAAAAGCATTAAAAATGTTTGCTATTACTTTGATGTATACTTTTCAATGTATCTGAAATGCACAAGAACTCTTCCTTAGAGAACAATCCAATGCACACTGATAGTTTATTTTTGTGCCTACCACAGATGAAATAATGATCAGTCAATAACAAAGCACCACTGTATGTTGACTTCTCGAAGGCACTACTTCCCTTTCCTTTGGTTAAAATACCTACTGATCAAGGCAATTTTTCTGTAATATAAATTGAGAAATTATCTCTCAATATAATTTAATTAGCTATATATTATTTTACATTTTCTTTAGTTTATTCTACAAAGAACACTTTATTTCCGATATGAAAAATTTTACGTATTTGTGCAGGTGGGTTTCCAATGTGGTATGCAGTGTCTTGGACACACCAGTAGTCTGGTAAAACAGACCCATCTTAGGTAACAAGGTTCCCCACAACAAGAATATTTTTGACAGGTGGAGAACAAGCATCCTTTGAGGGGTCCTTGAGCTCTGAACCCCAAATTCCTTGGGTTGCTTACCATCTACCCATGATGACCAAAGGTTCTCACAACAACTAAGTGTAGGCTGTTCACATGTGTGCCATACCTGTGACAGATCCCCAGTGTCTCCAGGCTCAGCATATCTGCAGAATCACATTCACAATAGCTGACTTCGCTGGGGATTTCTGACTGCACACTCCAGTCCCCTCACCTACCCTGGCATGCCTCACAGAATGGCAGCTGTTGGCCCTCTCCAGCCCTGTTCTTGACAGTAAGCAAGTTGGGTGGGATACAACAGTTGGAAGGGGTGGACAAGTGGAGAGGAGGCTTGTCTGAGTATTCTTCAGGAAAAAAAAAAAAAAGTTTTATTATGGTATAACACAGACTAAACTGTATATTACACAGTTTGGTAAGCTTTGACATACCTCAGTCACCACAATAAAGCTTCCTTGTGCTTCCTGTCCTCACACAACTAAATTGCCTCCTGTTGCTATAGTCTGCATTTTTTACATAAACAAACACGTAGCTCGCTGACCTGGATACTTCACTCAGCATAATCCTTCTGGGGTTCAGCAATGACAATGCATACACCAACAGTTTCATTTATCCACTCACTTATGAGGGGACATTTCTTTATTTTCTTCTTAGGTATTCTAGGCAAGTATGTAGGAGTGGAGTGCCTGGATCATATCTCAAATTTGTTAGAACTGCGCTGTATAGCATTCTAACTGAAAATAAACAGGTAGGTAAGTAGGTGGAAAGAGAGAGAGACAGAGACAGAGAGACAGAGACAGAGAGAGAGAGAGAGAACACGAACAAGTACTTAAATGAACCAGGGGGAAATTTTACTTATTTATTTGTTTGTTTATTTATTTATTTATATGCGGAGCTGAGGATCGAACCCAGGGCCTTGTGCTTGCTAGGCGAGCACTCTACCACTGAGCTAAATCCCCAACCGGTTTTAGAGTTTTTAATGTTTATTTATTTATTATTATTTTCTGTATGTACTGTTGCTCGTAGAGGCCAGAAGAGGGCATCAGATTCCCTGGTACTGGAGTTACAGATGGTCATGAATTGCCATATTTGGTTCAAACCTAGCCTCCTGGAAAAGGGGCCAGTGGTCTTAACAACTGAGCCATCTTTCCAGCCCTTGAGTGGGTTTTGAAAGACATACAAAACCAGCCTAAAATCTTTCAATGTCCTCCTCCATCTTCCGAGGAAGGGCCTTTTGCCTTGCTTAGCACTCCCATTCTTCAACATCTCTCTCTGCTCTACTCATAACAGAAAGGTCCTCCAAGAACAGTGTTCTTGTTTCCTGGCTGAGTGAACACAGTTTCCTAATCTTTCCACCTAACAGTCATTCCTGAGGGTCGCATCAAGCTTCCTCTTCCTTCAGGAGCTGTCTATCTTTCCATTTCTACCTAAGTAAGACATGCTCACTCTGACCATGCCACCATTCCAAGGACTGCTTCCTCCTCTGAGCAGTTACACCACATTATGTTATGTCCCAGAATCAACAGATCCCAGGAAGTGCTTAACATTCTGACTAAAGTCCCTTGGCCATCTTTCACAGAGCTGATGTGGGCAACTTAGTGCAAATAAACATATCCACTACTGAGGTGACACTCAGACATGGTAAGTTAGCAGCCTAGTTATTCCAGAGTTATTTCTTATCAGAAATTTCTTGAGAAACATAACCTCTGAAAGAACTCTGTAGCCATCTCAGTGGACTTGAGACTGTTTGAATTTCCTATTTCCCCTCTGCAGACCCCACTTGAATTAACTAACAGAGAAGATCCTTCAAATACTTTCTGACTTGGAAGATCTATTTCTTGGAAGCTGAGGAGGGAGGATCACAAGCTCAAAGCCTGCCTGGGCTACATAGGGAACTCAAGGCCTGCTTAGGCAATTTAGAGAGATCCTGCTTCAAAATAACAAGTTAAAAAAATGACAGGGGCTGGAGAGGTGGCCCAGTGATTAAGAGCACTGGTTGCTCTTCCAGAGGTCCTGAGTTCAATTCCCAGCAACCACATGGTGGTCCACAACAGTCTATAACTCCAGTCCCAGGGGATCAAAAGCCCTCTTCTTGCCACAAACACTCAATAAAATAAAAATAAATTTAAAATCTCAAAAAATTTGTAGGAATTGAAAGTAGAAATAGAGCTGATGTGGTGGTGCACACCCTTAATTCCAGCACTCAGGAGGCAAAGGCAGGCAGAGCTCTGAGTTCGAGGCCAGCCTGGTCTATAGAGTGAGTTCCAAGATAGCCAGGGCTGTACAGAGAAACCCTGTCTCAGGGGAAAAAAAGTAGGAAAAGTGTGAGATTATCTTTTCTCTATATAGAAATGTGCCATCTGAATTCATTCTACAGCCAAAAATGGACCAAGAGATGTTTTTTTTTCTTGTTTTCTGTTTTGTTTTTCATGAAAGGAAGAGCAAAGTAAATCACAATGAAGCCAGCAGGATAAGATCATGTGCTGCCATGCAACCTGAGAAAAGGGGTCTGAGATCACCCTTAAAGCCCACACTCAAGTTGTGTGGCCACACAAGACCTGTGACACATCACCCTTTAAAATGGACCAAGAAATAGCCTACAGGTTCACACAGAACACACCTGCTGCCAAAAATAAAAAATAAACAACAACGAAAGGGATTTTAGGAAGGAGACTGCAATATGAGCCACAGCCACAGAAGTGTGGCTTAACCCAGAGAGTGGCTGTTGCTCAGAGGCGCAAGCAACTTCAGAAAGGTCTAGTCTTACCTCTGGGTTCCTCTAACCATAAAGAAATCAGCTAACCTCCCTAGCTTTCAGCTTATTCATGTGAAAGCTGAGGTGTGGCAATAAGGCCAGTGTTCCCGACTCAGCTGCACACCAAAGTAAACTCAGAACTTAAAAATACAGACTCCTGGGCCACGCAGAGAAAGGCTCTCGTTGGCAGAGATGTGATGAACCCAGGGACTATATGGTGGTTCTAGAAGCCTCTCAAGTGTCTAAGATGATGTCCACAGCTCCATTGCTCCTCCTGTCTTAAGTGCAACTGAAAAAGTCCATCACCCGCCATTAAAGCATTAGCACTTACCATCTTACCATCCCTCCAAGCCTTTCCTTTTCTGTCCTTCCAACCCCCTTCTATTTTCCTGTTCTTATCTAGCTCTCAAGAGCTTAATGGAAAAGTATTAAAGTCTGGCAAAAAGGGGGATGGGTATAATCAAAATAGTAGATGAATGAAGTAAAAATTGCTGCAGCAGGAATCACTGGCCATGGGGAGGAAAGCACCTTTCCCAGCACTGACGAGCAGCAGAGCTGAAGCTAAGGATGTGCCGTTGGGTGAGGTGAGTTCTTGTTTAGCACATAGGATGCCCTGGGTTTGATCCCCAGCACCACATAAAAACAAGCATAATGGCACTTGGAGAGGTGGAATCAAGAGGATTAGGAGACAAAAGTTATCCTGAGTCTGTATAATGAATTCAAGGCCAGCCAGGGAATTGATCTACCTCAAGACCCAACTACATCACTCTTGGGCATATACCCAAAGGATGTTCCATCCTACCACAAAGCACTTGGTCAGCTAAGTTCATAGCAGCATTATTCATAATAGCCAGAAACTGGAAACAACCTAGATGCCCCTCAACCAAAGAACAGATAAAGAAAATGTGGTACATTTACACAGTGGAGTACTACTCAGCTGTTAAAAAAAAATGACATCAAGAAATTTGCAGGCAAATGGATGGAACTAGAAAAATTCATCCTGAGTGAGGTGATCTAGACCCAGAAAGACAAACATGGTATGTACTCACTTATAAATGGACATTATCAGTTAAAGAGAGGCTAAGTAACAAGGAAGGTTCAAGGTGGGGGATGGAGGGGACGGAGACATCACACACACACACACACACACACACACACACACACACACACACACACGGATCTCTCTGGGAAGGGGAAATAGAATAGATTGTGTGGGTGACTGGGGCAGGCAGGATGGGAACAGGAGGGAACAGAAAGTGAGGGTGTGAAGAGATAGAGTATCGGGAGAAACAACTGGAATTGGGGGGGCATTTTGAGGGAGATGTAGAAACCTAGTGCAATGGGAACTCCATGGACTCTGCAAGAGGGACCCTAGAGAAGACTCCTAGTAATGGAAGATACGGAGCCTAAACTGGTCATCTTGTATAACCAGCAGTAGAACTGGGACACCAACCCAGCCATAAAATCTTTAACCTACAATCTATCCTGCTTGCAAGATGTGCTGGAGTAACGGTGGTGCAGAACTTGTGAGAGTGGCCAACCAATGAGTAGGCCAACTTGAGGCCTATGAGAGGGAGCCCATGCCCGACACTACCTGGATGGCCAGGAATTGGAGGCTGGACAGTCTAGAGACCCAGGATAGAACCAAACATGACTGGCAAGACAAACAAACTAAAACTAAAGGCAATGAATTGATTCCTATTGATACTCTGTTATACTCACAGTCGATGCCTAGCCAAATTGTCATCAGAGAGCCTTCATCCAGCAACTGATGGGAGCAGATGCAGAGACCTACAGCCAAACACTAGGGGGAGCCAAGGGAACCCCACAGAAGAGAAGGAAGAACCGATTGTAAGGAGCCACAGAGGTCAAGGATACCACAAGAACATGGCCCACAGAATCAACTAAGCAGGGCTCACAGGGGCTCACAGAGACTAAAGTTACAATCATGGACCCTATATAGGTCTGAGCTAAGTCCTCTGTATATGTTATGGTTGAGTAGCTTGGTGTTCTTATGGGACTCCCAACAGTGGGAGTGGGTGTTGTATTTTAAAAACAGCAGGAAGGAGTCACACCATACAACAGAGCCTATGTAGGAGGTTTATTGAGGGGAAGGGAGAGAAAGGAGCAGAGAATGGTCCCTGAGAACAAGAGTGAAGAAGAGAAAGAGAGAAAGAGATAGGAGCCAGGCAGGGCCTGTTTTTGTTTGTTTGTTTGTTTGTTGTTGTTTTGTTTTGTTTTGTTTTTTGAGACAGGGTTTCTCTGTGTAGCTTTGGAGCCTGTCCTGGAACTTGTTTTGTAGATCAGGCTGGCCTTGAACTCAGAGATCTGCTTGTCTCTGCCTCCTGAGCCGCCACCGCCACCACCACCCAGCCTTTTATAAGGGAACATAGCAAATGCACAGAGGGTGAGCTTAGTGGCTACAGCTGAGGATGTATCCCTAAAGGCAGGCCAGTACAGATACCTGAATGCTAACAGTGAGGGTGTCTCTGTCTCTTTTGTCTGTGCTTGGGACCCCTTTCTTCCTACTGGATTGCCTCATCCAGCCTTCATATGAGGGTTTGTGCCTAGTCTTATTGTAGCTTGTTTTGTCATGTTTGGTTGATAAACCTGGGAGGCCTGCTCTTTTATTTATTTATTTTTTGAAGGGAAAAGAGGAGAGGTTGGGAGGGCTGGGAGGAGTGGAGGGAGGGAATGTAATGTATGACAGAAGAATGAAAAAAAGGGAGGGGCATAGAACATCATAGGTAAAATGAAAGTACAGAGGTGGATACTGTTGGGGAAAAGCTTGGGCAGGAGGAGCCTGGGATATGGGAAGGGGAGAAGGCAGCTAACCCTATGGAAACAGGTCTAAAATCCATATGGAAGTCTATCATCTCAAAACCCAACTTTAAAAAACAAATTGGAGGGCTGGGGATTTAGCTCAGTGGTAGAGCGCTTGCCTAGCAAGCACAAGACCCTGAGTTCGATCCTCAGCTCAAAAAAACAACAACAACAACAAAAAAAAAACCCAAACAAACAAACAAAAAACAAATTGGAGACAGAACACATGTGAAATGAGAGAAGAGGGGGAATACTTGGTGTGAAAATATCAAGCAACAGTGGGAGCAGCAATGGTAGTGGGACAAGTCATGGGTAGATTAATTAAAACTAATTAATTAATAAGCTAATTTCAAAAAACAACTTTATAGTAAGGACAAAGAAGAGATTTTTTTAATGGAATTCTCCTGCCTGGGAAGATGGGTAACACCACTCCCAGAAGACATAAGTTAGTAAAGGAACATCACAGTGTCTGGTTTTTGAATGAGAATGGCCTCATAGGTTCATATATCTAAATACTTGCTCTCCAGTTGGTGGAATTGTTTGGAAATGATTAGGAGGTGTAGTCTTTTTGGGCAAGGTGTGTCACTGGGGCCTGGCTTCAAGGTTTCAAAAACCCACACCGCTGGGCAGTGGTGGCGCACGCCTGTAATCCCAGCACTCGGGAGGCAGAGGCAGGCGGATCTCTGTGAGTTCGAGGCCAGCCTGGTCTACAGAGCGAGATCCAGGGAAGGCGCAAAGCTACACAGAGAAACTGTGTCTGGGGGGGGGGGGCACACCATTCCCAGTTAGCTCTCTACCTTGTGCTTCTGAATCAAGCTCTCAGCTACTGCTCCAGTACCATATCTACCTGTCTGCTGTCATGCTTCCCACACTGACAGTCAAGGACTCTAACCCTCTGGAACTGTGAGCTCCAAATTAAACACTTTCTTTTAGTAAAAAAATAAAAGGCGGGGCTGAAGTAATGGCACAACTCCTAAACACAGAAAAGTCCTAGGGTCTCAATCAGAGCAAGTGAGGTGGTCAGTAGTGTGGTTATCATTTACAAAAGCCAGGTATTTGGGTAGAAGTTTATCAAGATTGGTGGGACATGAGAGGAAATGAGATCTTCAGCAGGCACTTACAATTCACCTCAGGTTACCAGCTGTGGTGGGTTGAATGAGAACGGCCCCCATAGTCTCATATGTTTTAATACTTGGTCCCTAGCTGGTAAACTGTTTGGGAAGGATTAACAATTATGGCCTTGTTGGAGGAGGTGTGTCACTGAAGGCCCGCTCTGAGTTTCAAAAGGCTCCCCCATTCCTAGTGTTTGCTCTCTGCCTTCTACTTGCAGATCAAGATGTGAGCTCTCAGTTGTTCCTGCTGCCATGCCTTTGTTCTGCCATCATGGACTCCAACCCTTTGAAACAATATGCCCAAATTAAACACTTTCTTTTATAAGCTGCCTTAGTCACTGTGTCTTATAAAAGTAAGACACTAACAGACAATAGCAAAATAGAAAAATCTCAAGTTACTCACAATACACTAGTGGGGCTACACTCCTGACCTAGACATGCGTGCATCTGACCCGTCCACTCTCAGAGCTCTGCCCACTCACTCCCTGTGCCCTTCAAAACACTTGCAGTCTTCTTTTTGGTAGGCTCAGGAAAAGACACAGAACTACTTCTGAGGAGATGCTAATGCCCAAAATAAAAGTGTGAAGCAGGCCCAGCAAAGAGCCTTGAGGCCAGCCGATAGCTTCAAGACAGCCTCTTGGAGGGACAGTTTCTCACTACCTAGATAATTCACAGGCTTTAGTATACTGTACACTCCCCTTCTTCTAATCTCTCTTTTCCATAGCTTTAATGTGCTTAAATCTTAGGTTAGTGTTTAAAGAAATCAAGTGTGACTCTTATCTGTTCACGTCCCTGGACCCTGAATCCCCAAGAAGGTGGAGTCTACAATGGAAGTTAATGGAAACCTGTGTTAGCCCTGTTGTTGACTGGTGTGTGTAGGGATGGGGGTTGGTGGGAGAGAAGGTAAGAGGAGGTAATCATCTCTATCTTCTATTACCATAGGCCTGCCTAAGTTTACTTTTGCCTGACCTTGATTCTGGCCACACATCTCAGGCCAGTCTGCTTTTTAAATTTAAACAGCCAGCCAGCTGTTTAAATTTGAACTTTCTGTCAGAGCGATACACAATTTACTGTACCAACTCTCCAGGGCTTCTATTGCCAAAAAGCTCATTGAGAAAAAGACTGCTTAAAAAATATGTGGTAACTCAAGATGTGCTGGCAAATCCTACTAGATTAGCTCTGTTCTAAGTTTACCCTTCCTGTGACAAACTCCTCAAATGTTCACAGCTCCTCCCATGTTCTGTTGAGAACCTACAGTCATCCTAGATTTAAGCTATCCAACACAAACTTTTGCCATGATATAAAATTCTCTGTACTAATACAGAGCCATGACCCAGATGGGCTACTGCACATTTGAAAGGCAGCCAGGACACCTCAGAACAGAATATCTAATTTTACTTAGTTTGAATTAATTTAAATGTAATTAGACACTTGGGGCTTGTGACTATTCTACTGGACAACATAGGATAGGCTCTCATTCGGAGAACAGGTCAAAGGGTAGACTGTAAGCTGGCACTGTAGGCAGAAGTTTCTGTCTCACTAGCAGTTCTCAAATAAACATACAAAGTTCATAATTAATTGTAAATGCTTGGCTGATAGCTCAGGCTTGTTACTAGCTAACTTTCACATTTTAAATTAACACATATTCCTTATTTAAGCTCTGCTACATGGCAGTACCTTTATTAGCATGGCACACTCATGCTCCCTCTGCATCTATGCTCTTCTTCACTGACTCTGTCTTCTGCATCCCAGCATTCTCTGTCTCAGGCTGTCTTACCCAATCTCTTCCTGTCCAGCTACCAACTAATCAGCTTTTTATTAACAATGAGAGCAAAACATATTTACAGTGTACAAAGATTGTTTCACAGCACGGCATTGCATAAAAACCACCCAGAGACCTCTCTCAAGTCCCTGTGCCATGCTGTACCCTAGACAAGTCAAATGACCCCTCAGGAAAATGAGACCAGACAGTGTTTAAGGTTCTTCAGTGACACCAGTAAGGTCGAAGTTGAAAATCAGTACTACCTTGAGTAGCAACTAACACCTGCAAATAATAACATATGACAATTAAGCCAAACAACTCCATCTATCATGCAAATCAATATTTGATGTGATGGCAAACCACTCACTTGTCAAGAGTAAAGTAAATCCTAGCCTCCAATGAAATCAATTAGGAAAGAAGAAGAGCTCAGAAAAGACAAAAAAAGGAAGGAAAGAATGTTTTCTCCAAATAACTACCAGCACCCAAAGCCTGGCTGGCACAATAATTCATTTTCTGGTATCACCTTTTAACAACAAAGTACACCTCAAGTCTAGTATTTTGAACAAACAGCTCTAATTGAATTTTTCTCCTTGTCTAAGTTACCCACACACTGTCTGAGCCTAATTGTGAACTATTATCATTCTATAATTTTCTTCAAAAGATAATCCGAAATCCTGTGCCTTTTCAGTGGGCACATTAAATTTCTTAAATGGTAGCCATTAAAAATCAGGTATTTGTCCAAACCCTATCTGGCCTGGTCCATTCTCCTCCTGCAGGTACAACTTCAACCTTCAGTTGCCATGACTGACTTTACCAAGTGGATCATTAACCTAGTGAAGCTTTTGCTGGGAGACCTGACTACAGAGGCATCATACACAACATGGAAAGTGCACCCACAGATGCTCAGGTTTCTGCAGTCTCTAATCTTCCAGGAAGCATTTCCCAAAGGCATGCAATGCTCTTTAGGGGGACTGCTGACAGCATTCCAAAGCTGATGCAAAAAGCTCAAGAGCATTTTCTAAGCAGCCCTGCTGAAAAGTTAAAAACGGAAAGGTATTTTAATGGGAAGAATATCTGAAGGTCACTCAAATACCATACATGTTAAAATAAAAGTGATCCAAAGTTATACTTTGCCCCCAATTACTACCAAGGTCATTCAATCACAAAAGCCAGATCTCCTGGAGTTGGTCAGGGTTTCAGTAAGGCACCCTAACTAACCAATTCCTCCCTCCAAGAGGAAACTGGCTTGCAGCCATCTACATTCACAGCCAAGAAATCCTTAGAGAACAAATATAATTCCTGTTGCCATGGAAATCAGACTGAACCCCTCTCCATCTTGACCTGAGTAGGCACCCAGCAGCACCTGCTCACCATCGATCTCTCAACTGATCACCTCAAAAGAAGGCAGAAAGGAGACTTTGTTTCAAGCTAAAACTATACTCACAATAGGATCTAGGCTACACTTTCTTATGACCTGCTGGATGTGGGTTATACAGAATAGGGCAAAACTGTCATCTTTACTACACAGATTCTCAGATAAAGACTGGACCTCAATTAAAGCTGGCTGGCAGATTCAAGAAATGAACTTGATACAAATGAACAGTATACAAAAGCTCTAAAATCTGTTTGAGCAATATAAAAAAAGATGTGATTTATCTGACATTCAAATTTAACCAGGCATTTTGGGTTTCTGTTTCGTTTCAGTTTTGTTTTTCCTAAGTTTGGCAATTGTACACATCCATATGCTGGTAGATGGGACAACCGAGAGGAGGAGGTCGACCTATTCTTCTGCTTCCCACCTGCTCCACCACCTAACCACTCCATTATCCTAGGGTCCATTATAAAGAGCTCTAGCTCTCTGCAGCGGAAACTGATTACCTGATAATGAGTGTCGAGGCTTCTGTATACCACATATGCTAATTATATATACCTAAGTGCCAAATACACAAGCAACTGAACACTAACGTCATGTTTTTACTTTCCTGAATAAAGACTCATACAAGTAGTTAAGATGGAGCAGGTGCCATGAGTGGAAGAAGTCACTGCTTAGTAGGCATTAACTAATAAAATTAAAAACAAAATTTGTTTTGGAAAAATAATATGAAAACAATATAGAATTAGTTATTATGTGAGTTAAGTATCTTTTTTAAAAACATTTTTATTTTATAATTAATTTAATTTTATATATCAGCCACAGATTTCCCTGTCCTCCTTCCTCCCCCCCCCCCAGTCTTTCCCCCCAACCCACCCTTCATTCCCACCTCCTCCAAAGCAAGGTCTCCCCTGGAGATTCAGCCCAGCCTGGTAGATTCAGTTGAGGCAGATCCAGTCCCCTCCTCCCTACACCAAGGCTGGGCAAAGTATCTCAGCATAGGCCCCAGGCTCCAAAAAGCCAGCTCATGCACCAAGGACAGGTCCCAGTTCCACTGCCTGGGGGCCTCCTAAACAGTTTAAGCTAATCAACTGTCTCACTTATCCAGAGGGCCTGGTCCAGTGAGTTAAGTATCTTAAGTAATAATTTTCATAGTAGCTAAATCTCTTAAACAGTTATTATAGGCTAAAGAACATTCTTTTACATGTGTTTTTGTACTTTATCCAAACACCTCAAAAACTGAGTGCTGTCAACAGGCACATTTTATAATGTGAAAACACCAAGACATCAAGATCAGGCAATTTGGTGGGACTAGATGTGATATCGTCTGTCTAAAGCAGTCTTAGTTTACCTGTTCTGGTCCAGGTAGGTGTTCTCTTTCACTCTAAGTTACTCGTTACTATTAAAGGCCCCACAACAAAGCAGAGTGGGCACCATGGCTTAGGTCTGAATTCAGCTACTGTGAGCCACTCCTCCAAGACTGGCCTTGCTTTCCATGGAGCAAGGCAGGGTTAGACCCGAGGGATTTCAGTGTTCACGCTCTCCTATTATACCCTCCATTTCCTATGTGGTTAACATGATTCCAGGTGGTGGTAGCACTCAAGAAAGAGTCCTACTTCTCAGGACTGCCCTCTTATCTCCTTTGGGCAGAGGAGTTTGCTCTGTCAGCCTCCACTCAAACCCAGATCTGAAAAGTTTTAAATAGTCACACTATGTCAAGATAATACTTAACTAGCTACTTTCCTAATTTGGAATGACCTTCATCTTCCTTCAGCCTAGCCTGGAAAGCCAGACCAGAGTTATTTGTAATGGTCCTTAAGACAAAAACACACATATGTGCTTTTACATTCAGATTCAATGGGCTTTCCTTTCCCCCACTAATTTTAGATATAATAAATTATAATAATAGTATATATTATACAAAAAAGATAATATATAACATAGAATATATACATACCACATATACATATATGATGTATACACACACACACACACACACACACACACACACACACTTTTTCTTTTTTTAAAGTATTTTTGAGGCTGGAGAGATGGCTCAGAGGTTAAGAGCCCTGGCTGCTCTTCCAGAGGTCCTGAGTTCAATTCCCAGCAACGACATGGTGGCTCACAACCATCTGTAATGTGATCTGGTGCCTTCTTCTGGTATGTAGACAGAACACTGTATACATAATAAAGAAATACATCTTTAAAAAAAGTATTTTTGAATTTTTATTTTATGTGTATTAGTGTTTTGCCTGCATGTATGTCTGTGTACTGTGGGCATGCAGAGCCTGAAGAGGTGACAAGAGGGTGTCAGGTCCCCAGAAGAGTTACAGACAGCTGTGAGCTTCTATGTGGGTGCTGGGAATGAACTTGGCTTCCTCTGGAAGAGCAGCCATCTGTCCAGCCCATTTCATTTTCTTTTCTTGCCTTTGGTACTATTTTGGTACATTCTGTTTTTACAGTAATTCTTCACACCAACTTAATGCCATTAACCCCAACCTAATGTCATGGAAACAGAAGACATGAACACCAACTTGGGATGCTCACACATCTATTTAACTTTAAAATATAGCGCGAGTGGCCCCAGTAAGCAGAGTAACATGCCTATCAGAGCCTAACACTCCAATAAGAGTCACAGGACACTGGCTTACTAGTGAAGTTTATCCCTTCCACTGTGTTAGGCAGTGAGATTCCAGCTGCCTTAAGATTTAGTCTCTCCTTGACACGATGGCATGGCCATCTACGGAATGGAGCTCAGCCCTCAAATCTCCAATTCTAAATTCCAAGAATGACCTGCAGCTGCAATGAGAAAATACTTCCTAACAGTTACTATTCTAGTTGATCCACAGGATAGCTGATCCATCCATGATGGAACCTCACTAGGTCTCAAAGGTGAGGAAATAACTCTCCCCCAAAATCAGACGACACTGGGCATGCTACCACATATCAGTAACACTAGCACCACAGGG
This sequence comes from Onychomys torridus, assembly GCF_903995425.1. Taxonomy (NCBI): domain Eukaryota; kingdom Metazoa; phylum Chordata; class Mammalia; order Rodentia; family Cricetidae; genus Onychomys; species Onychomys torridus. The sequence goes on along the minus strand of NC_050452.1, from coordinate 919,902 downwards.
TGAAGGTGCTAAGGCAAGAGAATAATGAGTTTGAGGACAGCTTGTGTTACATGTAAGTCCCTGTCACAAAGAATCAAACAAGCCAGGCTGGAGAAGCGGCTCCATCGACAAAGTGCTTGAAGCACAAGCATGCAGACTTGAGTTTGTTCCTTAACACCGATGCAAAAAAATGTGGTGCGGCAGCCTGTGTGCTGAAAGCACAGGAGGGTCCTGGGAGCTGTTGCTGGCCAGTCAGTCTAGCCAATCAGTGAGTTCTAGGTTCAATAACAGACCCTATCTAAAAAAGTAAAGTGCAAAGATACCCAATGCTGACCTCTGTGTCACACACACACACACACACACACACACACACACACACACACACACACCAGATCCAACCTTTTCATTTAGTAAGATTTTGTTTCCCCCAGGAAAACAGAGTTGTGTCCAGCTCTGGAGCAAATGGTAAGTGTTCTCATGTTTCCTTAACACGCAAGTTTGACTCCTAGTAGCCTAGGCCAGGTAAAGCATGTCCTTCAATGCTTGATTTTGTGGAGGGTCATATTTTTCCTGCAATACTAAAATCAACAAAAGGGGACAAGACTAGAAACCATGGCTCTAAAGGTTTCCTGTCTCAAATTTTCACCTTGCCTTTAAAGGTGAGTCTCTTCACAGCCCATGGAAAATAGCCTTTGGAAAAGGGTGAGTTAACTGGGAGAGCTAAAGATGTACTTGTGGTTCTGAAACGGCAATGACTACCCTTTGTTTCTATTCTCAAAGGAAAAGAGACAACGCAGAAAAGTCTAAGTTCTCAGCTGATTTCTAACAGAAATTGAGTCTACGGTTAGGAGGAATGGGGAAGGGGTGGCACAAACTCAAAGGTCTACAAAGATGGTGATGATTTGGTTTTGCCCATGCACACTTACAAAACAGGATAGGCTACTTCTAACCATGATTTTATTTTCTGAGGTTTACAGCCACATCTAAGTGAAAACTCCCACTGAGGTTTCTTGTATATGAATCGATCCAAAGTCTTCTTGGTGGAGAAATAACACCTCTTGACCAAAGTTGTGCCCTCAGCTTATCAGAACGTTCATTTCAAATTTTCTAGGAAAGTTGATATAGGGTCAGAGAGAACAAAAAAAATATTAAATCAATTTTTAAAAATTATGTGTTTGGGCCATGTGTTAAAATCAATTCACCTAGTATAACTATAGTATCATGATTTTGTGTACCTTTTTCCTGTCAATGTTAAGTTTAGAACATAAAAACAACCAAATGTGGGGTGGAGAGGGGAAGCTCTATACAGACATATAACCAATTATGACCATAATTTAATTAACACTGGGACTGGGGAAACAGCTCAGTTGGTAAAGAGCTTGCCATGCATGTATCAGGACCTTGAATTCAGACCCCAGACACCCATATAACAGCTAGGCATGAACTAAGCATTTCTAATCCCAGTGCCAGGAGTCCCTCAGACTTGCTGGCCAGGATGCCTAGCCAGATCAATGAGCTCTCAAAATAATGAATGAATGAATGAATGAATGAATGAATGAATGAATGGATAGACAGGCAAATAAATAGATAAATAGACAAATAAATAAATAAATAAATAAATAAATAAATAAATAAATAAATAAAATAAGAGAGTAATTTAGGAAGACACCCAGCATCAGCTCTGGCCTCCACAAGCACATCGACACACATCTGCACACTCATGAACAAGCACTCACCCACAATACCTGCCTCTCCCACAATTTAATAACACTGCCTAGAGTCTAATTTGTAATAGAAGAAATCTGGCTCTTCAGTCAACTGTTCTAACAGCAAAAACAGAGTTTCTCCCCAAGGCAAGTGATATTTAAAATATATTTCCAATACTTGTGCCTTTTATGAAAAAAAAACTATACTATATTTTCTATTAAACTGAATGCCCAGGACAGACAGTAAAAATAACTAACAATTCCAAGGTCAGTAAGTTTAGGGAACATGTATGTCACTCCACAATGACTATAGGCTCTGAAAGTCCTTCATTTAAGAAACATTACATTTACTGAGCTCACAACTTCTAATTATTTTCTAATGAAATGGCCTTTTTACATAACAGTATGTTAACACACTGAAAAACTAGTGCTTTTTAAGGAAGTTGATGGGAAATCCTCAGTTACATCCTATTACTGACATGCTGTCTTGTTAGCAACTTCTAAAGAGCACATATATTCAGTTTCTTTGGAGTCATTCTTGCCTGCTCTCTTGCAGTGGGGCTCAGTTAATGCCTGGTTTTGGCCAGGTAATCTACCTCTGCACCTCCTGTTAGCCAGAGTTTCTGGACTGAGAACAAGACGGTAGAAACCCTGCCATCTTATGACAGACATGTGCCATGAGTCTCGATGGATGGGGCATTCATAAACAGGAATGTCAAGATGTGACACGAAACCACATATACAGAGATGTAAGGGGGACAAGGAGATAGCAGAATAAGCACAGGACAAGAATACATCTTTAAGAAGCCCACTGTGAAGCTGGGCAGTGGTGGCGCACACCTTTGATCCCAGCACTCAGAAGACAGGCAGGCGGATCTTCGTGAGTTTAGTCTGGTCTACAGAGCGAGATCCAGGACAGCCAGGGCTAAACAGAGAAACCCTGTCTTGAAAAACAAAACAAAACAAATAAATATAAAGTTCAGTATGGTATTGAAAATTTTAGAACCAAGCACTAAAAACCAGCAAGTTAAAAAAAAATCAGAGTGTCAGTGACAAATTTAGAGTGATCAAGTTTCTTTGCAAAGTTTTGAGAGGCAGAGGAAAACATTAGGTAGTGAGAGAAGTAATGTCACTAGTAAATGCTCATACTGTGCCAGACTCTGAGAAATGATGTGTTCAGACTGTGTGCTTTGTCTTGACACTGGCATCATCACTCTTTCACACATCTCTTCCTTTCAAAACTTTCCTACCGGTCCCAGATCATACTGAATTTTATAACTTGCCTAATACTAAAAAAATGGAAGTCATATGATTATGTCTGCACTCTTTCTACTACACCAACAGTCTAAATTAGTGGAAAAACATAAATTATTAAATATTTTTATAGAGTTTTGAGTTTCTACTCTGAGGACCTTTGAAAGAATGTAAAAGCATGGAGACTGAAAAGGAAGCTAACTGTCACCAAATGGAAAGCCCTGAGCTTTGAAGGAATACAAGCCTCTTAAAATCAGCATTCTCATTGTTTGCAAGGGATACAGACACTTCTCAAAATAAAGTTCACTTTTTCAACTTAAAAAGTACACATTTGTTACAAAACACTGGAATACAGGGAAGAACAGAGACAAACAAAAATCACAGGCGATCCTCTCACCCCTCACCCAGAGCATCATGTGTGTTCTCTTATTTATTTCAGATCTTACTATTTAAATCACTTTGTTTTGCTTTCCCCCTTGTATTAAAAACTTCTTGTTTCTAAAGTTTGTATTAGTCTAACCGCTTACATTAACCTTTTATTCCCAACAACAATCCTATCTGGTCTATATAACGCTTCTGTCACCCTACAGGGAAGGTTCAGTTAGCATTACTATTGTTGCGATGAAACACCATGATCAAAACTAACTTGGGAAGGTGAAGGTTTATTTTTCCTACACTTCCACATCCTTGTTCATTATCTAAGGCAGTTAGGGCAGTAGCCTAAAGACAGAAACTGAAGCAAAAGCCATGGAAGGATGCTGCTTACTGGCTTGCTCTTCATGGCTTGCTCAGTCTGTTTTCTTATAGAACCAGACCATCAGCCCAGAGATACCATCACCTAGAGTGGACTGGGCCTTCTTCCCATGAATCACTAATTTAAAAAATGCCCTAAGGCTTGCCTACAGCCTTATCTTAGGGAGGCATTTTGTTAATTGAGGTTCCTTTTTCTCAGATGAATTTAGCTTGTGTCAAGTTGACATAATATCTAGCCAGAATAGTAACTGAGGCAGAAAAGGGTTAATGACTTGTTCATGCTTATGAAGAAAACAGTGTAGCTGGGATTCAGACACAGAGTCATGGCCCAGAGTCAGCACTCTAAACTACCAGACTGTATGGCATCTGTAGCATTCTGTCCTCTAATTTATCAATATGGACCAACTGGGCTATTACCTAACATTTTAAATCATGTTATAATATACATTTTCATAGACATTGGAGGTACTACTCTAAGCCAATTCAGAAGGTCAAACTCTTATCATCCCAGCAAGTTCCATTTATTTTCAGCTGGCCAACAACAGCTGTAGAAACATCTTGCATTTCATAAACCAACTCATTGCTCCACCTCCCCATGGTATGACTTTCATGTGGTCCTCACCTGTCCACTCCACTGCCATCTGCAGCAGATTTCAGTAGATTCCATTTGCTTTCACATTGTACACAGAGCCAGCTAACATTCTGAGTCTGTTCCCTGTGACCCCCAACGTACATAAGCAAATTCCACATTTTTTTTAATGTCTGGAATATCTTAATACTCAGCTTATTTTTTCCTTGCCTTTTAAGCTTGTGCTAATGCAGAGCAAAAAGATGAAAGATATCCTGTAAGGTTAAAGAAATGCACAATCCAAGGAGTGGCGGCCAGAGTGGGCAGGTAATGGTGTACTCAAAAAGTACTCAGTGTACTTTCCTATGGAAAGAGGAGCTTCAAAGTTCCCGTCATCCAAGGTCACATTCAAATCAAAACGGAAAGACAAAACAACAAAAAAGTGGACATCAATAAGTGCAATTCATTTTCTAACTGCCAAAAGTACCATAGAAAATGCATCATCCAACAAAAATGAAGGATCAAAACATATGAAGAAGCTATTTAGGATTGGGACATAGGTCAGTGGTAAAGTCCTTGCCTCAAATGTATAGAGCCTTGGGTTCCATCCCTAGTACCACTACAACCACACACTCACCCACAAAATACAGAAGCTGTCTCCATACTTTCCATGTTACTAAAAGTATATTTATACATTCTAAAAGCATATATACAACTTATTGACCAAAAGGTATACTAATTATAAACAATAAATTTCTGAACAAGGCACTTTCATAGGTGAAAATGTTGAAAGCAACAAAAGAAGCAAAATTTAGAATACAGTTGGGCAGCACTTGGGAGGCAGAGCCAGGTGGATCTCTGTGAGTTCGAGGCCAGCCTGGACTAGAGTGCGATCCAGGACAGCCAGGGCTACACAGAGAAACCCTGTCTCAGAAAAAAAAAAAAAAAAAAAAAAAATTAGAATACATTAAAAACATAAAGAAAGTAATATGAGAAACAGCTATTCTAACTATAAAATTATAATATATCTACATTCAAATTTCTATTACACTTTACATTTATTTGTTAAATGCCATCTTACATATTACAAGAAAATTTAAAAGAAACTTGGTTTATCCGAAGCCCCTCAGAGCTCATTCACTGTTTTCATAAGAAGTCCCTGTTCTGCTTCTGCTTCTACTCATTAATACAAATACTGCATTTTAAAAAGCAAGCATTTTGCCTGCTGAACCCTCAACTGGCTGTTTGTAGCCCTAAAAGCAGCTTCCACCTCTATAGACTTTCCCAGCTCTCACCATGGCACCAACAGGCTCGCACCTGTACAGGACCACCTGACACAGTGGGCCGCACTCTCCCACATCAATCATCAATCCAGAACACATTCACAGGCTTGCCTATGGGCAATCTGATGGCTGCACTTTCTCAATTGAGGTTTTCACTCCTCAAATTACACTAGCTTGGGTCAAGTTAACAAAAAACTAATCAAGATAATACAATACTAGCTAGCATCAAGTCCTGCAAACCATTAATGAATATGTAATATAAAAACAAACAGGCGGAGTCCACAGGGTGATATCCAACGCCCCTTATTAAATATCTAAAATATAAGACTTTTCTTCCAAACTTCTAGGGCCCCAACTTTCATTTCAGTCAGAAAACCAGTGTATGTTGTAGTACGTGGTAAGTGTGGGAAGGAAGCATAAGAGAGGTATGGAAAGGTGTTACTGATAGGCCCAGCAAAACCATGCATCCACCGTTTGCACGGAGGCAGCTTAGTTCCAAAGACTGAACTCACAATGAACCCCAAACAAACATCAGAATGCTGTTCTGAGTGGGGAGGGACATGATGCCTTACTGCTGAGAGGAAGGCTCAATGTTCATGAACATTTAAAGAGGAACTGACATGGAAAATACTAGAATCATTACTTGCCACATATACTTTTAAAGACCACCAAAATCTAAAAAGCACTAAAATAAAGAGGAAAGCAACCATCCCCACTTCTTGGTAAATGAACAATTTTGCTCAAATAAAATGACAACTTTCAAGCTAGTCCACTAACCCACAGCTCTTCCACGGCAGGCCAAGGTCGATCAGTGCCTGCCACATAGCTTGCTCCCAATCTTTGGCAGTTCTCCAACACATGCCAATGTTTCTACCCAGCCCTGCTGGAATCACATCCCATTTATCTCTAAAGACACATCAAGTAACACGCTGCTACATTTCATACAAACCTGCTATTTATTCCCATATCAAGTCACTCTGAACAATGCCTTCCTAGAGAAAAAAAAAAAATTCAAACTGTCATCTGTGTGGATGCGGCCTAGTCCAAAAGTTACTACTCACACCGGTCCCCCCCAAAATTTCATGTTAGAAGAAAGACTCTGTGTTATTGCTCAAAGAAAGGCTAAATACTTACCAACTATAAGGAAGAGCAAACAGGGAAAAGAATGACCAAATCCAAAAGAAGGACATTGGACTGTGGATGCCAAGTTCTAGGCAGGTGGTTAATGCCTGCATTTTTAAAGCACTCTATTGGCTGGGTGTATTTTAAAGGACAATTCTAGTTTTTAATGTACTCCATTACTACCAGGAAAAGAAAAATTGAACCTAAGCAATACATCTTGTAAAAGTCAAGTGTTGTTCTCTAGTTGTTAATATTTGGAAAAAATAAAACCCTCTTCAAAAACAAGCTGGAATGGTTAACCTCATGCTGTTACATTCCATTCAGTCAAAAAAAAAAAACAACAACAACAAAAAAAAAAAAAAACATATCTAATGGGCACATTTGAGGCTTTTGCTCTGCACAGCTGCCCAACATTCCAGCACCAGGCCAGCTATTGATACATGCTTTACATTAAATGTTTAGTTGTTTTAAAAATAGAAAATATTGAGGAGCAATTCTGAAGTATGACCTATGTAAGTCACAATTCCATGTGAACAAGTTTCCTTTTACAAGAGGGCAATCCAGCAATAATATACGCTACTATTAATAATAAGTGCACACATGCAAACACTAATAAAACACAAGAAAAATACATATAAAAAGCCAACTGATATACAAAACAACTTTTCTTTAAAATAAGATGACAAATTGGCCTGACTTCTCACTAAACCTTCAAGAACAAAGTAAGATTTTTTTTTTATTTTTTTTTTTTTTTTTAGAATTCCTCTGAACACTGGTGTTCATGCTGTCAGGAACAAATACTTCAAAAGCAAAATAAAATGGAGAGTGAGAACCATCTGATTATCAGGGAAACTCAAGAATTCCTTTAGCAATGGGTTTTGATTTTTTTTTTTTTTTTTTTTTTTTTGGAGACAGGGTTTCTCTGTGTAGCTTTGCGCCTTTCCTGGATCTCACTCTGTAGACCAGGCTGGCCTCGAACTCACAAAGATCCACCTGGCTCTGCCTCCCAAGTGCTGGGATTAAAGGCGTACACTACCAACGCCCAGCTTTTTTGTTGTTGTTGTTTTTTGGTTTTTTGGGTTTTTTTGGGGGGGAGTTGATTTTAAAACAAGCAAACAAATCAACCACAAAAAACCTACCTTTAAAACAACCACCCAAAAATCTGTTTAAAGTTCTCTTCAGAAACAAAGCAGAATGGTTAACCACATACTGGTAGATTTTATGTGCTGGGGTCTTGACTTCCAAATGACACCTAAATGTCTCTGCTCTGAAGCCTTTTTCTCAGCGACACTCCAGAGATAAGCAGCACTGTGAGAAAGACCAGACACCTCTTAGAGATGCCATTTGACTGATACCTCTGGACACCACTGGCCTCCCAAAATAGTGACAGGTGCTCTCAGACATTCAGAAGTCCAGCCAAGACCACATTCCAGCTCCCTGTTCTCCTCCAGCCTGGGCCACTGGGACCTTTTGGCAATGTCTAGGCTGGCTGCCACCCTATTGTCAAGACCCAACATTTGTAGCTGCCTAGAGGTCCAGCTGAGGTCTCTACCCAGTTTCAGCAGAACATCAAGCATTTCCCTTGATGGGTTTCTGTCAGCTGCTAAGAAAGATTCTCATCAGGTTGGGAGTTTCTGAATCCCATTTGTGTAAAGGAGCCCACCTAGTGCTGCTCAGCTCCATTCCAGTCAAGTTCAGACTTCCCCATCAACCTGGGAGAGGACTTGTCACTGGCCTTTAGACACTTCCTGTTTAAACCAGGAAGAACATCATCATTTGCCATTTTCCTGGAGCTCCACCATCTCAGACATGATGAACAAGAAGCCCAAAGTGCCAACAGAAAGTGCTGGAAAGGGCTTTGTTTTCCAATTAAAAGGTATTTATGCATTCTTTCCCTTGATCAACTATTTCCCTGGTTCATGTGTCAGAAAGCCACAAGACCAAGGCAGCAAAATTCCCTGCCATCTCTCTAATGTTCTAGAGATCATAGAACTAACTGCCTTACCTACCAAGTATATATATTGCTTTTTATTAAAACAGATCCTAGATCTAAAGCTCTCTTCAGAATTCAAGTAATTCAAAAACCAAGCTCTAATCTATGCTTTCAACAACTACAACCAAGCTAAAGTCAGTAAAATGTATTACAATAAAACCCAGACTGTAATAACCACATCCATTCCATTAGCAACACATTGTGGCACAGCTGTTTCAATGACTCTAAAATCTGAAGACAAAAAGTAAAATCAGGGGTTGGGGATTTAGCTCAGTGGTAGAGCGCTTGCCTAGCAAGCGCAAGGCCCTGGGTTTGATCTCAGCTCAAAAAAAAAGTAAAATCAGATGTTGGTTGTCCAACCCATCTAGAGATACTTCCCAAGGGAACTGACCAAATCTAACGGGAATTCCTTTCAAAACAAAACAGAAAGCACATATTACCTAATGAGAACTTCATTTCTGGTATTTTTCCACTGGAGAGAAATATCTATCATGAATACATTTTATATTCTGTTTCTTTACCACTTTCAACTGCTCTTAAAATAGAACACAGCACCAGATAGTATTCATGTAGTGGTTTTGACTATGGTCAGTAATCACCATTCATGTGTTGCCATGCTGTGTGTAGACGCAAGAGTGGTGAGCATCATGTGATTACAGACTGTCAAGCCTGTGTTGCCATGCTGTGTGTAGACGCAAGAGTGGTGAGCATCATGTGATTACAGACTGTCAAGCCTGTGTTGCCATACTGTGTGTAGACAGAAGAATAGTGAATGTCATGTGATTACAGACTGTCAAGCCTCTGTGACTTAGCTTGAGATCTGATGACTGGTCCTCTGTGTTGGTGTGCTATGAGGGGTAGGGTGGGGTGGGGGACTAAATACCAAAACGTTAAGTGCCTGCTTCTGGTTGTAGACTACTTAGTCATCTTTACTTTCCACATGACCTGGAGCATTCATCTACTATTTTGGTAATAAAATGATTTAAAAAATATTTTTGAGCCAGGCACGGTGGCCTAAAATCCCAGCATTTGGGAGACTGTGACAGTTAGATTACTTCAAGTTCAAGGCCAACCTGAGCTACTTAGGGAGTTCTAGGACAGCAAGACCATGTCTCCAAATCAAACAAACAAACAAACAACAAAACCCCTATAATACATATATAAATGCACAACACACACAGACACCCTAGAGGTCACCCTAGGTGTGTTCCTCATGAGCCATCCATCTTTTTATTGTATTTTATAGTGTTTTATGTATACGAGTGCTTTTTCTGCATGTATGTATGTGCACCATGTGTGTGTCCAGTGTCCTCAGAGGCCAGAAGAGGGAGCTGGGTCCCCTGGAACTGGAGTTATAGAAAGTTGTAAGCTATCATGTGGGTGCTGGGAACTGAACCTGGGTTCTCTGCAAGAGCCACACTACTTTCTGAAACAAAGTCTAATTGGCCCGGAGCTCACCAATTAGGGCAGGCTGCCTGGCCAGCAAGCACCGAGAATCCACCTATCCCTTCTTGCTCAGCCATGGAATTACAAGCTTTTTCATATGGGTTTGGAGGGTTGAACTTAGGACTTCAGGCCTGCGGCAAGCACTTTACCAACTAAGTTATTTGTGTTTGTTACAATAACATATTAATTTATGCATCTCTGAAAGCATATATTCTTTACAAACCACTGGGGAGAAACCCAATACATCATGTACACTAGCAGACAGTATCAAATATTTGGAGTACTTAAAATGTGGTAAGAAAAAAAGTGAGTATTTTAATACTATTAATAATCCTCAGAAAAGCTTTCATATACTCCAGGTTAAAAAATACAATGGAAAATGACTGAGTATCACAGACCAAAATAAGCTTACTTTAATGAAACAGGACAAGGGACGGGAACATGTCCTCCCTCAAGACTGTCAAGCTGGTAAAGAACATGTCAGAAAAACATGTGGCACCTGAATATGCAGACATGGTCTGAAAACAAACACACTAGAAAAAATGTGTCTTTAAGAGCCACCTAAAGAGGGTAGGGAGACAAATTTTTTTGCAAAGCCAAAGACCATAGCTATTTTATGGATACATGGCCTCCTGGACACTGTTTTTGTCAGGCTCCCTTGTGGCCCAGTTCCTACATCTTTTCCCACACTCTAAAGAAGTGAGAAGGTCTAAAAAAAAAAAGGTGTATTTAATTTAGGAATGGGGAAATCATTTTAAAATTAGTATGCTTCATCCTTTCATTACTGATACTACTTTCCCCTAAATTCTGGTAGAAAAAATTTAAACAGAGGTTGAGCAGCTTGTCAAAGTCATCCATGTGTTCAATAAAAGGTCTTTTATCTTCTGAGTACAACATATAAAGTATATTCTCTGTGTGTGTGTATGTGTGTATGTATAGACACACATTTTATTTATATATACATATGTACATAACTAGACTATATGTATAGTTCTAGGATTTAGAAGGTAATTTTTATTCAAATTTAAGCCATGCAGACCTTTGAGATGGCTCAGCAGGTAAAAGCACACAATAAATAAAACAATTTTTTTTCAAATTTAAGTCATACAATACTACCATCATACTTTCAAATCCTAGTAAAAGAATGTATTCAAGAACTATTTACCAAATCCAACTAATAATGCAAAGTAATCTCAGAGTAGTTGCAAATGGAGAACATTAATAGTACAAACACTTACTGGGTAAAAAGAACAGTTTATGAAGAAATGTAATTATATGTTACTTTCACATATTAGAACCTAAACTGATTAAAGACTTGTTTCCAGCAAGTGGTCATTACAGCATGTGTTAATACATAAATTCCACTGGTAACACAGCCTTCTACAAAAGACAGAAGTTAGAGTAAGTAATTTAATAGCTCTTCTGATGTTAAAAAAAAAAAAAAAATTTGCCAAGCATTATCAAAGAAGTTTGTACCTCATATAGATTAGGCGGCATTCCCAGGAGGAAATTCAAATGGACTGAACACCTACTATGTGCTCAGCACTCTGCACTGCTGTCTCACAGTAACTAGATGAGGAAGTAGTATTTGTTTTTTCAGATGAAGAAAGTAAGTAGGCCAAGGCGAGGTGCAGCCACACCTAGCCATAGCCACATAGCTAATGAACAAGAACATTAGGATCTGGGCTCAGACCTTTTGGCTTTTTCCAAGGTTAGGAAAAATTTCTGCAGCAACAAAGTCATCCTCAATAACCTGGATTCTGACTTCATTAAATTACATATTTATGAAAAGAAATTATTAGATTTTCCCCGAAATCAGAAGTAAGCAGGTAATATTTGTAATGTCTCATCTAGAAGGGAAGAGTGGGCAAGGTACCTTCAGAAGCCCTACAAATCAACAAAGAAACATTTTAAAGAAATGTGAGCTAAAGACTGAACATTTCACAGAACACCGAGTCCAAATGGTCAATAATAAAAATACTCCATCTCAGTAATCAGAAAAATTGCAAATAAAACAATTTTTTCCCACAAATATCAACTGGATTAAGATTTTCAAAGCTAGGAAGTGAACTAATGGTGAGGTTCTAGAATAAATGCAATGTTTACAAACCAAGAGCAGTCATCCAACTCCTACAACTTGGCACCATCTGTTAAGGCTAACGATGACATAACATTCATTTCTTGGACAGACATTGTGTATATGTTGCCACATGTATACTAAGAGACAGGTACTCAAGGCACTCACATCTGCCCTTTTATAGCAGTAAAAAAACCAAAACCAAAAACAAACTAGCACCAATCCAAATATCCACCTACTGTGGTTGTATAGAATACCTACAACCAGCACTGGAAAAGAGTGAGGTATCGAAGCAAAATTTATGAATTTTAGGACTAGATATTAACTTAAAAGGCAAGTCAGAAGATACATAAAACATAACTTTGCTTATTTAAAGTTAAAAATATTCAAATAAGACTTTCAAGAGAAGGCTAATCAATAGACATAGAAATGATAAGCACAAAATTGACACAAAGGTGAAGGCACTCACAAGGTAGCATAAGGTTCATAGTTTTCGTCCACTACTCAGGAGTCAATACTAATTTTGGAAAAAAACAGTTCTAAGGAAAGAATAGAGCCGGGCAGGTCTAAATGCCAAGCGTGCAGAGGGTCTGAGCTCTCCAGGATCCAGGTCCATTGTCTCAAAGTCCTCTTCAGCTAGTACTGATTTTTAAACTTCAGAGATATTTTAGGAAGGAACACAAAACACTGACTAATCTAGATAACCAATAATAAACAGGACTATCCAGATTTCTCCACCTAGTGACAAGAAACACGTGTGCATACACATGCCCAGACATACTTCAACATAAAGGAAGCTTTGAAATTTTAAAAATTTATAACTCCTTGTATCTGTATGTGTGTATGATGGGGAGGGGCATGTCACAATGCACAGGTGGAAAATTCTGTGGATCTGTTCTCTCCTTCCCCTCTTCATGGGTTTGGGAAATAGGACTCAGGTTTTCAGGTTTGAGCCTTCACCCACAGGAGGCTTTTGACATTCTTAAAGAGCAGGGCAGAGTTCCTTAGCTGAATGTTCAAACATTCTATATATTTTATTAAAATGCTGAAATTGACTGGAAAGTTCTGGAGTGGACTCCATAGGGTGCAATCCTAACAAGATACTGAGGGATTCTATTAATGGTGGTCCATGAATGAATGATACCAAAATGTTGTTTCCGAAGATGATTTTTTTAAAGATTTACTTTTGTGTGTGTGTGTGTGTGTGTGTGTGTGTGTGTGCGCGCGCGCCGCGCGCGCGCGCGCGCGTGTGTGTCCATGAAGTCAGATTCCCTGGAACTAGAGTTTCAGGCAGTTGTGGGTGGCCTAACACGGGTGCTGGAACCAAACTCAAATGGTCCTTTATTAGAGCAATAGATACTCTTAACCATGGAGCCATGAGATTATGTTTCAAAATAGAAAATATATGTCTATCCAATTGGAATAAGTTTTACTCATTAGTTACAAAAAATGTTATTCTTATACTATATAATCTTGAATACAATGTAACAACAACCAAGAAAATCAGAGAATTAAACTTGGTCTTTTGAAGAAAAGGTGCTGGATAAAATGCACAGTCTGAAAGCTTAAGAGAGGAGTCCTCAGAGCTGCAGCACGGCTTCCCAGCTGAAACCCTGGCTCCTTCCTCGCATGCCTATAACCTGCAGGAGGGCCCAGGGCTACACAAGAAAATCTACAGAGTAGTAGAAAAGGCATCTTAAAAGACAGCTGCTGGTGACGGCTCAATCTAATTAAAGGAGTATCACTGCTGAGCACAAAAGTCAGAAAGTTAACAGAAATACTAACAACAACCTGGACTGTAAGGTGATGACTAAAAATACACTCTTTAGCCAGGCGGCAGGAGGATCACTTAAGCCCCTGAGTTTTAGATCACTGAATCCTGTCTCAAAAACAACTAAGTACAAAATTAGGATCTTAAAATGAAAAGCTCAAAAATTAAAAAAAATACATCAGGTTATTGCCCCTTATGTATAGCTAAATCTGTTTTGTAGTAAAGTCCTTCTATCTCATATAGTACCTCCACATGGAAAGTCACATTTCATAATAAGGCAAAAGGACCAAATTCTCCAAAGAAGCTGCTGGTGTCAGGTTTCTGCTCAGGATGATCTCCCTCCTACATCACAGAGAGAGCCTCTCTCCTTGCTTCTCACCAGTGACAGATGACCAGGGACAGTGCTTTCCCCGCCCCAGGACTTCTCATTATTGCAGATAAAGGTTTTGGTCACTGCAGAGATGACAGTCACAAAGTGCTTAAACCAACGGAGTCTGCAGCTGGTGTGTAAGTTAGGACAGCTAAACCTCTTGTGACATCAACACTGGATATTTTTTACAACGTAGTAGATCCAAAATGTCCGAATAATCCATGCACACTATAAACTCAAAAAATCTTTATGCAACACGGTTTTAGACAGCCATGAAGCTCAGATCCAAAGTCCCATTTTTGAACAGCCCTTGAGTATTAGAGGCTCCAAATAATATATACACACACCACACATACTCCACATACAATCTTACACACACACACACACACCACAGATTACAGGGGGTTCTACTCTACACTAACAAGATTCATCAGAGATTAAAAACAAAACAAAAGCAGGCCCACCCTTGGCTTTGAAAGGCTGGCCTCTTCGTCAGCATACTGAAGTCTGCCTTTCACATTTACATTTTAGGACAGCCTGGGGTGACATTTGAAATTTATTTACTTGCCACCTCATGCCTCATAAATGAAATACAGAAAGGGACATTTCCTGTGTACCAGTGGAGACTTAAATGATACTGGAACCAAATACCAACAACAGAGGCTTCAACCCCTGTCCTCAGCAACATCTATGAAAATATGTACATAAAATACATATAAACAACCGTAAGTGCAGCCAGTAACCTTCATAACGCCATAAGTCATGCCTAAAGGGTTGATTTGACTACTTGAACCTACGGGTCTGGTTCTGAAGTCAATCAATTTGCTATCAATCATGACATTTATCAACAAATCTTTAACAGAGAATCCAAATAAATAATTGCACTTGTGCAGAAAAAGCAGATTAAAAAACCGGTTAAAAGAATCACAGAATTTTCTTTTAGAACAACTAATGGAATGCTATATTTTAATGCATGTTTCTAGAAGCGTATGATTTGAAATGAAAAGTCATTTCACTTCAAAGATGGTTTCCTGGGGGAAAAATCCATTTTCTCAGAAATGACTAAAGATAGACAAGGAACTAGAACGTCATGACTGTGACCGTCTAATTAGTAATCACCAACTTTTCATAAATGATGGAATCAATGCCTATCTGGGTTTATGAGCGATGCACAGAAAAGCTGGGAATGCACCACTGCCTCTGCACACCGCTGGGCCGCGTCCTTCTGCAGCTCCTCCCTCCAGTGCTGGTCCCTGGTTAGCATCAGACTCCCTCCCGCCTGCCCGCCCGCATCCGCAGGACAGCTGATTTGGTCTACATCAGTGCAGTAGGGCACGCCTTGTCCCCACTGCCAACAGGCGGGGCAGGAAGAGTGGCCCCCAAAGCGAAGGCTGCCCCCCTCACACCCTAGGTGTCCTGCTCCTCCCAATGCCACATCTCACCACAGCAGCATGACAAGGTAGAAGCAGTTCTGGGCGCAGGCAAAGGGCTGCTTTGGGCCTGGGTGGGGCCGGGTGGGGGCTCCAGGCGCCGGGTGGCTGTGCCAATCCCCGCCGGCGAGAAGCCCAGAGGCTGCGATACTGCTGCATTGTGCTGCATCACGGAGAGGGCACCGTAAGCCATCCATCTTGCCAAAAACGCACATACCCGCCCAAAGAGCCCGCACCCCGAATCCATTTTCTCTTCTGCTGAAGCACTCCTACGCGTCCCTCTCCTCACTATCTGCTCTGGCTTGACTGCAAAAATAACGGGCAACGCGTTCCGTACAGCCTCCCCGCATTCGACGACAGCACCTGGCACCTCTCCTGTCACAAAAACAAAGGGAAGGCTCCCCCGGAGCGGCTGCCGTGAGCGGGTGACCAGAGGCTTCCAGGCCACCTACCCCCCAAGCAGGGCCCGAGGGTCCCCGCGCCCTCACTAACCTGTTGAAGACTGGTGGCAGGAAGCAAGGCCGGCGCGGCGCCCCAGGGCGGCTCCCCAAGCCCTGCGCGGGCGCGGGACTGGGCGCGGCGGGGGCGGCGGGGGCGGCGGGGCGTGCTGGGCTGCAGCAGCGCAGCCCGTACCACTCTGGCCGCAGCCCCGCGCCGTTACGCACGGAGCCTAGAAGAGCCCCGGGAGACCCCACACTCGGCACCCACCGCGTGACAGGGCCCACGGAGCGCGGTGGCAGGCGTCCTCACTGCGGAGCCCGCCGCGCCCCGAGGGCCGCCTCCCCGCCCCCACGGCCTTCGGGGCGCAGGGCAGCAGCAGCGTCACGCGCCCCGGCTCGCGCCCCTCCTCCGCCCCCTCCCCCAGCAGACATCCTGCCTCGGATCCCGACCTACCTCCGGGGGTGGGGTGGGGGCGCCGGGGTCCCGTCCTCCTCCCGCTCCTCGGCGGCCGGGCCGGTGGGCCGGGGAGACGACTCCGCGGGGCTGGCTGCGGCTGGGGCCGGGGCTCACAGGACAGGACCAGTGGGCGCTGCTGCGCGGGGCTGCGCGCTTGCTCCGAGAGGAGAGGCGGCCGGGGGAGGGACTGGAGGAATCCGCAGCTTGAACAGCGACAGCTGCACTGATTCCGGGGGCTGGGCGGTGCGGGGCGGGGAGGAGGGAGGAGAGAGAGCGCGGGGCGGGCGCGGCAAGCCTCAGCATCGGGAGCGCGCGGACGCCTCCAGCACCTCCCGAGCTTCAGCTGCTCCTCCCTGTCGCGCGCCCTCCGCCCTGCGCGCAGCCCTGCAGCCAGGCAGCTGCCCACCCCGCGCGGGCTTGGATGATGCGCGGAACGGGCGAGCGCGTGCACGCTCCTCCCTCCCCCACCCCACCCCCACCAGCTCTGGCGCTTCCCCGGCCCCGGGCCGCGCTCCCTGCGACAGGGTCTAGCCTGGGCGGGGTGGGTACGACTGCAGCCGCTACTGCGAGAGCCATAGGACAATGGGGGCTTTTGTCCCTGCATCCGGCGAAGGCTAATTACACGTTTAATTTGAGGCTAATTCGATTATCGCCATGGAAAAAGACAGGCTAATTTTCTCGGTTACTTGTGCAGCTTCTACTCGCCCGCGACGTTCACCTTTAGAACGCAATGGAAAAGGAGTTGCACTGGGAGGTTTGAGTGCATCATTTGATTGATTTGAGCTCAGTGACGATGTCCAGTTTGGAGAAGGGTTACCATGACCTCTCCGAGGGAAGCTTTGGGCATTGGGGCCAGTTACGCGTGTTTCTTCAAGCGGTTAATGTATTCCTCCATGGTGAATGCTTTTTCACCTTTCCCCACCAGTGTAGCTGGCTATAGCCTACAAGTGGTTTATCCAACTCCCGCCTCATGGCCAAGCACTGGCTCAACTTTAACCTGAAGCCAGGTGCTCTGTCCTTGATTTTTGGGAGTGAGGTCTCCCAGCTGCTGTGAAGGAGCCTGAGATGGCATGAAGATTGGAGTTCTCCCACCTCCATTTTATGACACTGGACGTTTTCTTGAATTTATGTCAACCTGCTCTCACAAACCGGCCCACTGGCCACCCTGTCATCTCCCAGGCTGTGCAGAAATCCTATAACTGCTCTCAAGGGAGGAAAGGGATGGTGAATCATCATGACTACGAATAGAAATGCTCTTTGGAGAACAGGGTCTGGAGAAACTGGCTTTCTCCGGATTCTGTAAGATGCCCAACGCAGGACTGTGGACTTTTCAAGGGAAATTGGTCCTTGGCTTAAAAAGCCCAAAGCAATGTTCCCTAAAGATCTGCTCATCAGCTTAAAAAGCAACCCGGGATGATGGCTGCTTATTTTAGTGCTAAAATAAAACAAAATTCAATTGTCACAGCACACCGAATGACTGTTCATTTCAAGGCCTTACTATCAGTTTGGATTTCGTACCAATGTTGATTTATATACAAAAAGTTAAGGAAGGCAAGTAATTTTCCTCAGAAGGTTGATAACACAGCCAGGTCAGTTCCTTCAAGGGAAGGATTCTTTGTCTATTTGTTCTTTTGAATTATTTGTTCACTGAAGAGGTACTTGTTGAACTGAGTCAAACAGCATCCACATAGATGCTGCTACCCTTATTGAGTAATGAAGGAAATCCACTAGAAATGAAAGCTGTTGCCCTTTCACAGGTCTGTTGGTGGGTGCTGGCATCACCCACCCACACTGTTAACAGATCACCAAAGAAAACTACATCAATACTGGGAAATACCTCACTTTAAGTTCTTCCAAAGGGATTGTGAATGGAACACCTGAGTGCTCCCAGAATCACAGATAACAGGAACTTAAATACATCTTCTCTTGATGGATGACTCATCTCCTCTTCCCATTCCACTCCCACTTAAGCCTTATTTTTTTCTTCAAAAAGGAGCCCCCACCCCCGCAACCAGTAATAATTAGTACAAAAAAACTGTGAAAGGCATGGATTCAGACTCTCTCTATAAACACTTGCCTCACCATTCCAAACTCTTGTCTGTTGATGGAAAATAAAAATCACCCAGGAGAAACCAGTTCTAAACCTGGAGATGTTATTTGAGATGATATCTCTGCAAAAGGCAAATATTTAGAAAAAGAAATATTTAAAACTTCAGTTAGTGGTGGTGACAACTCAAAATATCCTCAAATATCTCAGAAGCAGTTTTGTAAAAGTTTTTATCTTTATGTTATAATTAAGGTTGATTAAAAGGAGCCTAGAATTTATCATATCTGTAACAAAATACTTTACATTAAAAAAAAAAAAAAGCCCTGTGATTATATATGGCTGTGTCTTCCCGAGAAACAATGTGGGTGTTGTTGTTGTTGTTGTTGTTGTTTGCCTCATGAGACAGGATTTTACTTTATTGACAAGGCTGGTGTCAAACTCACAGCAATACACCCACATCAGCCTTTTGAATACTGGGTTTGCCAGCATGAGGCATGCTGCCTATTAGAAATATTTTATCATGAAAGTTTTGTAAAGAGTTCCATGATTTAGCTCTGTACCTAGGCTTAGTCTCTAGCAGGAATGAGAGGCATTCAAAATCACGAAAGTTTTGCAGATATAAATTGTCATTTTAACTTTCCATTTAAAATACGGAGGAGAATGTCATTAACATGTATTAGTAACTGTAGACTGTGTTATGAAGCGATAATACAAAACTTTCACATCTTAACATACATGTCCCTAATCAACAAAGGTTAATTTATTGCTTTTTAAAGTCAACTCTGGTTGAAAGAGGCTTTCTGGGGCAGCTGTCTTCCATGTACCAGCTCAGCATCCTGGGACACTTGAATGTTAGGGTGCCTCCATGTCAAGAGTGTTTCCACTCCCCATGAGAGAAGCCTGTGACAGAGGGTCAGGAACCAGCAGCTAGCAAATGACATTCAGTTCTTCCTCCTCATTTCATACGCCAAAGTAAGTCATGTCACTACCCAGCCCCACCCCACCCCACCCCACCCCGACACCAGATCTGTGTAAGCAAGAAGATTGTCTACTACTCTAATTATTCCCTTGTTATATTAACCCAAGTAGAACCTATCTTTTTATTATACTGACCATAGCCTTAACCTTAAAAATCACAACAGATTTTTTTAAACCTGAATAATTTTCTTAATTTTTATTTATTCTTAAACTTGCTCTCTTTTTAACTCCTATGAAGCAAGGGAAGTTTCCTCAACATCAAACTGTTATGAAGAGTCAAGTGTGGTAGCACAAGCCTGTGCTCCCAGCATGCAGGACTTGGAGGAAGGAGGATCAGGAGTACAAGGGCATCCTCTGCTACTTAGCAGGTTTGAGGCCAACCTAAGCTACATGAGACTCTGTCTCAAAATTTTTGATTTTATATTGAAAAAAATCTAAAGACATATGTTCAAACCACCATCATGAATGAATACTTTTTGACACTAGATGTACAATTGCTGATATAAAAGTAATTCATTAAATATATACCTAGAAGAGAGCAGTGGGCAGTTAAATCACCCTTTCCTGAATTTTCCATTATAGTGAGTAAGAAACCTGATTACATGGTAATATAAACATAAAGGAAGTTTATAAACCAATCAGAAGAGTCTCAAGTTTCTATTAAAGTTTTCTGGTTTTATTTTAATTGAATGTGGTAAATGGTAATCATAAATACCAACTAGTATGGCTTTACCAAGAGTCTAATATCCAAAACTTAAAACTCTTAAATAACAAAATCCCAACTTAAAATGGGCAAAGTACCTGAATATATTGTTCATCCATGATACATAAGTATTCAACAAGCTCCTAAAAATATGCTCAACTTTACCAGCTATTTGGGAAATGAAAATTAAAAAACAGAATAAGAAACTACCTCAGACCCATTAAGATAGTTATAATTAAAACAACAAAAAGAAATAAATATTAGTGAGAAAGTGTGAAGTTGGGTGCTTTATTCATTGCTGGTAGAAATAAAAAAATCATGCAGCCACTGTGAAAAAGTACAGCAGTCTCCCAAAAAGTTAAATGTACACTTACTATATGACAGCAATCTCAAAAGAATTAAAAGCAGGTATTTAAGGAAATAGTTGAACCTAACATGATGAATAAGTGATATTATTCATGATAGCTAAAAGTTAGAAACAACCCAAATGTCCAGCGGGGAATGACTAAACAAAATGTGTTATATATACTATGAAATACAACCATAATAAAGGAATAGAGTACTGATGATATATGCTATGCTGTGAATGAACCTTGAAAACACTAAGTGAAAGAATCCAGATAAAGAGATCCCATGTCATATTATTACATTTATGTGAAATATTAAAATAGGTAAATCTATGGAGATGGAAAGCAGATTGGTGGCTATGGGTAGTAAAAAAAAAAAATCAGAGAGGAAAAAATGGAGAAATACTGCAGAATGGATATGGTATTGGTTTTATTTTGGAGTGATGAAAATATTTTTGAACTAAATAAAGATGGTGATTTTGAAGCCTACTTATTAAATGAAATACTTCTGAATACTCACTTTCACCCAAGTGTGGTGGTGTATACTTGTAATCCCAGTACTCAGAAGGTTGAGGCAGGAGGATTGCTAACAGCCTGAACCACAAAATGAGCTCAAGTTCAGCATGAACTACACAATGACATCCCAATTCTATAAACAAACAAATAAATGTTAAAAAATAAAAGACAGTAGTAATTTTTGTTTTGTTTTATGCATGTCATTTAAGATTTTAAATGTATTTCAAAAGTAAAAATCACTTTCTATTTCCATTTTTTTTTCTCCAATTTCAATTCCTTTTTTTTTTGTATCATGGTTCAGTAATTCCCCAGCTAGCAGAAAGTCTTCTTCGGGCTCTTTAGATTTGTCCAATTCTCTTCTTGAGAAAGGATTTATTAGTTATCTCCTAGATATATACTAAGCTATTCCACCTGCATATTTCCAGAGAGTTGGTTCTGATTATCACAACATAGAAAGGTAAGAGTGATTCTGAGTTTCTAACTGTAAGAATGAAATTCACAACAAGGATTTCCTGGAATCTCCCTTAAGTGAGTAGCTATTAAGAATAAAAAGGAAAGGCTCCCGGTACCCAAACTCCCAACCCTGTGACACATGGTTACCAAGCACTTGGGATGTGACTAGAGTAACAAGGACTTAACTTTGAATTTCACTTAGTGTTAAGGAATTAAAATTTAAATTTAGCACTTATAGAGTACTTTCCTAACACTAACACAAATCCTGGCTTTGATCCCTGGAACAACAAAACAAAATGAAAAAGTGACTTTTTTGTATTTACAATTTGATTTTTGGTTTGTTATTAGTAAACTTTTTTAAACTTGGATCTATTTAACAGTAGATTTTATGAACTCTATATTAGACTTCAAAGACAGTTTAAAAAGAACTAAAATGTCTCACAATTTTGGTTTTTTGTTTGTTTGTTTTTTTATTTTTCAAGACAGGTTTTCTCTGTATGGCCCTGGCTGTCCTGGAACTTGCTCTGTAGACCAGACTGGCCTCAACCTCACAGAGATCCAGCTGCCTCTGCCTCCCTAGTGCTGGACTAAAGGTGTATGCCACCACGGCATGGCTCCCAAGTTTTTGTTTTTGTTTTTTTGCTACATTTTATTTTGTGTGTGTAGGAGTCCATTCTGTGGATTCTGGAGATCAAACTCGGGCCAGCGTTCTTGGCATGCTCATCAGCTGAGCCATCATCTCACCAGTCCTTGTTCTTGAAATATAGACATGCTGAAGTGACACTACTGATATAAAAAGTAAAATCAATTATATTTTTTAAAATTAACTTTACCTTTTTATGTTTACAAATGTAGCTATTGTATATTTTAAATTATGTATATTGTTTGCATCTACCTTTCTATTGGAAAATGCTGTTATAAACATTGTCAATAAGATTTTCAGTAATTGAATCCACAGGCTTAGGAAAACTGAAGGAAAGCAACTAAAATTTGGAACATGCTACAAAATTATAACTTCAAATAGAGGTCAGATGTCCAAGTTCCAGGTTCTCCTGCATGCCATCAGCCTCAGTGACTGTGGTTGGGCAGCTAGTCAGGATGCTTTTCTGTGAGCAGAAGTGTAGTGTCACTCTGTGCAAGACTACACAAGACCTTGGCAAGGACAGAGCACCATTGCTTCCAGATAAACCAGCCCAGCCTCCCCCAGCTTTGACAGTTTGCTGGCCAGTGTAAAGGGTTCATGCCTCAAATTTATTAAAGAAATTGCAGAAACTCAAAGAGAATCAGAAAACAAAACAAAACAAACAAAACAAAAACATTTCTCTACAGACACCAGAGAAGGTCAGAGGCAATTTGTTGGAGTTTTGCTACTTTTGTGAATTGTAATGCAAACATCTGATATGCAGGATATCTGATATGCTATTTCTGTGAAAGGGTCGTTCAGCCCCCACAGAGAACCTCTGTTCTAAATTGCTCTAAATTGAGACCTTAAATTCTATCTGCTTTGCCCCCTAAATAAAAACCTTGGGTTGGGATAACCTAATTTCCACCCCACCCTTCTGATGTGAATTTAGATACATGACCATTACATAAACGTGATGTCTCTCTGTCAGAAGATAAATGGACTTCCGCCCTGCCCCTCAGGGTTGTTTCTGATGGTTTGCAGACTATTTCTCTCCTTGGTTCCTGCTTTTATACAAGCTCCAGTGTCTTCTCACTCTGCCTTAGACACAGTGGCTTTCTGTATATTCATACTGGCTTGACTTTGAGATCCTCCTATCCCAGCCTTCTGAGTGTTGGGATTACAAACCTTGATGCTAATACACTCCACAGAAGTTGTTTCCAAAAGTTTTAAAGAGGAAATAAGATCTGAGACATTTTATCCATTAGCCTTTGCTATAAACACATATAATTTTAAAATGTAGTCAAGGACACCTTTTTCCCTCAACTGACAGCTTCAATAAAATTGTAAAAAGGTGTTTTTTAGATGAAGGCTGTATGGATGGGGAAAGTTTTAAGCACCTGGATTCTTAAGTGCTTATGTTTCAAACAACCCAACTTGAAAGCCATCCGCTCCTTAGTAAGTGGTGCCAATGTGGAATAAGAAAAGAAAAAAAAAAAAAAAAAAACTTTAAATAGAAACTCCCCTTGTGTTCAGTGAACAGAGAAGTAATTTGTTTTCTGAAGGGGGCAGGAGGTGGAGGTGGGGTGGGGGTGTTTGTTTTTATGAGGACTGCTTTGAAGAGCTCTTCTGAGGCCTTCCCAGGAATGGCCAAGCAGGAGTTCTGGGTAAACACAGGCCTGTCTCAGCTGCAGAGACATCTGCACTTTCCTGATCTCTCCAAAGAGGACTTTGAACTTGAACAAGCTGATAGATAATCCTTACACTGGATCTCAGATTGCTAGGGACTCTGTAATAGGATGTGTGTGTGTGTGTGTGTGTGTGTGTGTGTGTGTGTGTGTGTGTACACATACATATCTCCTGTCCAAGTTTCTTACTGGTTAAAATTTGAGAGAAACCTGGGATTTCATCTGTTGGGTGGGAAGACAACAGCATCTGAGGTGTAGATTCTGGGGGAAGGCTAGGAGAGCTACCCATAAGCCTTTTCCTGATTGGTCTTAGGTATTACTGTAGGCAGTACCAGCTTAGCCCATCACTAGGAGAGGAATCAAAGCTTGCTCTACTCACTCTCCAGTTTATTTGCCCTCTATGAGATGTGTTCATTGGCTGGGCTACCTGGTCTGTCCCCATGAACTTCATTCTCCCTGATCTTCAGAAGGAATATGGCCACTGACATTGTTCCCCACCTCTCATCCCAGGTGACAGTGGCCCCATGTTTCCAAACCACCAGTGTCAGGTGGTGTGAACCAAAGAATTCAGATTCCAAGAATTTCTCACAGCCCAAAGTTTCACCTTCCTAGTGACAACTCTGCTACAGGGATTTGTACCCCAGTGCAAAGCTACAGTGATAAATGAGTCTATTATGCCTTAGTTCTCCAGCCCCATCCCAAACTAAAATCCAGCAAAACACCTATTTTATTTAAAATGTTCATTGATACAATCAGAGATTTCTCTTTTAATTGTAAATCTTTCTTTGGATAGGCAATCCTTTCACTTTATCAAATCAGGACTAGGAAGATAGCCAGTACTCAAGTGCTTTCATGCAAACATGAGGACTTGAGTTTGAACCCCCAGAACATTTGTAAAATCAGACAGGGTAGCAGATATCTGTAATCCCAGTGTTTTACAGAGAGAGGGGAGGTGGATGCAAAGAGTCCCTGGACTCCTGGACCAGCTAGCCTGGCTTACCAGGAAGCAAACAACAGAGGTAGAAGGAAAGCAAGGGCTGACATGCAAGGTTGTCCTCTGACCTGCATATACATACCATAGCATATGTGCACACACATGTACACACAAGAACACATACACACACACACACACACACACACACACACACACACACACACACACAAATCAGAGGACTGAGGTGATGGCTCCATGGGTAAAGTGTCTGCCACACAAGTACAAAGACCTGAGTTTGGATCCCCAGCATCCAAACTCATTCCCTAGACATGGTAGTGAGTGCCTGTAACCCCAGCACTGGGAGGTAAGGGTAGGGATACAGACAGATCCCAGGAACTCACTATCTAGCTTAATAGAGCTGAAATGGCAGGCTCCAGGTTCAGTGAGAGACCCTATCACCCCAAAATAAAGTAGAAAGCATTAGAGGTAGATAGCTGTCATTGTTCTGTTGTGGCCTCCACATGCAGATGCATGGGTAAGCATGTCTACACTCATTGTGCACACATATGAGTAAAACACACACACACACACACACACACACACACACACACACACACACACAAATAATGTTAAAGCTATATACCCTGGGCTGGTAAGATGGCTCAGTGCTATACTTGAGAGTTCAATCATCTGCAACCCACTACCACACATCACATACACATATAAAAAATTAAAATTAAAAAATATCTATACCTTTATTTAGTTCATTCAACCCCATTTCCAGTTACTTCATTCCCACTCCATTCCACATAAGAAATTACAGTTAAAGCCACATTAAAAAAGGTTTTTAAATCACATTTGTAAATGGTTAAGCACTACTCTCCCAGGGTACCAATACAGTGTTTCTTTATGCATATATAAACAGAAGCAAATGTATTTCTTAAAGCTTTCCTTCACTTCTTACTCAGTAGGGATTATACTGCAAGAGTTGTTCTACCCCTTGCTTTTTTAACTTATGGCACCCAGAGAGCTTTTGTCATCTCCTTTATCTATTTCTTTACCACTATAGCTTCATAGTGTTCCATTATATGCCACACATTTATTTCTCTGTGTTGTTTCAGTCTTTTGATTTTTTTTTTTTGGGGGGGGGGCTCAAGACAGGTTTTCTCTGTGTAGCTTTGCACCTTTTCCTGGAACTCTCACCCAGAGAGCTTTTGTCATCTCCTTTATCTATTTCTTTACCACTATAGCTTCATAGTGTTCCATTATATGCCACACATTTATTTCTCTGTGTTGTTTCAGTCTTTTGATTTTTTTTTGGGGGGGGGGGGGTTCAAGACAGGGTTTCTCTGTGTAGCTTTGCACCTTTTCCTGGAACTCTCTCTGTAAGCCAGGCTGGCCTCGAACTCACAGAGATCCACCTGCCTCTGCCTCCTGCCAAAAATTTTTTTTTTTTTGTAACAGATGAAGACCACTACAGAAATGACAACCAATCAAAATGCAGAGTTGTAGAGTCTAGTCCTAATGGATACATCTGCAAAGCACTCCTGCAGCTAAAACTCGCAGAACATTACAGAAAGACTGTGAGAGCCAGAGGATCAGGGAGTTGGCTGTAAGATTATATCCTAGTAATATCAGAAGATACACCCATAAAGGCTCACCAATATGGCTACCCAAACATGAGCTAAATAAGGATGATCCCAATGAACATGCCAACTTTAGGGAGAAAAGCCCATGAGGTCTCAACCCGACACCTACACAAAGAACCATAGACAACTGAGGAAAACTGGAAATGCGAGAGGGGGTCTTCCCCAAGGAAGAGCACACCAACTTTCTGTTCAGTGCCAAATGGTGAGCACTGAAAAAATACATTCAGATAGCATTATATGGACTGAATAGATTATGTTTAGAAATATGTATGTAGGCTGGAGAGATGGCTCAGAGGTTAAGAGCACTGGCTGCTCTTCCAGAGGACCTGGGTTCAATTCCTAGCATCCACATGGCAGCTCACACCTGTTTATAACTCCTGTTCTAGGAGATCCAACATCCTCATACAAATGTACATATATATATATATATATATATATATATATATATATGTATATGTATATGTATATGTATATGTATATTTGCAAGGACACTGAAAAAGAGGCCATGAATTTGAAGGAGAGTAGGGAAGGATATATGGGAGAAGTTAGAGGGAGGGAAGGGAAGGAAGAAATGTTGCAATTAAATTATAATCTCAAAAAATAAAATAAAGGAAAAGGACTAGGAACCCAGCTGGGCATGGTGGCACACACCAATAACCCCAGGACTTAGGCCACTGAGACAGGAAGGTTGAGCACTCAAGGTCAATCTGGAACACATAGTGAGGTTGAGGTCAGCCTAAGTAAGTCCATCTTAGAAGTCCAGCAAGCATATGTCCAAACAGTACATATAGCATAAAAGTAGAGGGGCCACAAGGGAAGGAGGGCGAAGGAGTTCAAAGGGAGGGGAGAGAGGAGGTAACAAGATGGGGCAATAGATGAGAAAAAAAGACAAAATATTGCTTGTTTTCTTCTCTCTGGGCTATGGCTTCAAATATATACATAAATAAGGATATATGTAATACACAAATGCGTGTGTGTGTGTGTGTGTGTGTGTGTGTGTGTGTGTGTGTGACATGAAGCATAAGAGGTTTCATGAGGGGAGAAAGGGAACCAGTAGGAGGGGGAGAAGGGAGAGAGGGAGAAAAGGGGGTGGAGACTGAACATGAACAAAGAACAATGACATATGTGTATGAAAATGTCATGATGAAACTCACTGCTTCGTATGTAAATTTTAAAAATTCACTAAAGAATCAACTAAGAGGTATATGTTTCATCTTCCATTTCTAAAATAACTTAGCCCAATCCCTTCTTCCTTTTTGTTCTAGGTGACTCAGGAGCCCCTCTGAGAAGCCCTCCCAGGCTATACTGGAGAAAGGCAGGAAGGTGTATCATGCCTACCCTCACTCTGTCTCACACTGCACACATACATGCAAATGCCCAGAAGACACCTGAATTTTTTTCTTGTGAGCTACACAGAAGAAAAGCCACTCCAACCTCCATATCTCAGGGAAGTGATGTTTTCTGTGTTGGTTTGTTTTTGGTTTGGGTCTTTGTATATGTTCATGTGATTTTTGTTTATTTTGTTTTGTTTTTTAAATATCAAAATGGGAAGCCCTGATTGATTTTCAGAGCAGGAACCACAATATTTCTGTTCTAGTTTTTTTCATATCTTGAAGTTAATCATATTGGAGACAGGAAAAAAAAAAAAGAAGATATAGGACATATCAGCCTCCTCAGTGTCTATAAAACTTACATGTGTGGTGTGACTAAACCAAGTAAAACTTTTATCAATAAAAAGGATTTAAAAAAAGGATTAAAAAAAAACTTTCTTCACTAAAAATCCTTATCAACACATGCAGATAATACTCTTTAGCTAAATTTCTGCTATGAAAAGACATTTTAAAGCAGGTGTCGTTACATTCAATGGATTAGGTGGAGCTTCCATTTCAACCTCGGTTATATTCAGAAATTTCAGGCATTTGAAAGGACCGTGGGAGTGGTCAGAGACACTATTGGTGGTGGTTTAATTTTGACACAGACTGACCCAACTGTAAGGGAATAGGGCTGCTAACACCCTTCACATTTAGAGAAGAAAAGTCTGAGGTACAACTCACAGAAGGATTCCTGCACAGTCTGGAATGTTTGGCAGTGATTTCTTCAGGAAACAGGATTGGTTGGTGGATGTTTTCCTAGCAGGTTTTTGCACTACTTTGCTGCTGTTTTAATTGTTATTAGTTTTAATTCACCCAAACTGTGAGTGAATGATGGGCCACCTCTCCTCTTTTACCAATTGTTTAAGATTGGGAGGTATAGCTGGGCGGTGGTGGCACATGCCTTTAATCCCAGCACTTGGGAGGCAGAGGCAGGCAGATCTCTGTGAGTTCGAGGTCAGTCTGGTCTACAGAGTGAGATCCAGGAAAGGTGCAAAGCTACACAGAGAAACCCTGTCTCAAAAAACAAAAACAAACAAACAAAGAAAGATTGGGAGGTATGATATCATCAGTTCCTTTTTGCTTTACATCTACATGAGTTCAGAAAAACTGAGCATAGTGCCAACTGCAAACAAAACACAGATCTATTTTAACTTGACCCCTTAACTACGGAGAGAAATATCTCCTTTCTATACTACACCATCTAATGTGTATTAATGCTTTGGAATGTTCCTCAAGTGTAGGCAATAGGGATCCTCAGCCATAGCAAAAGGGCTCCCATCCTAGAAAACGTGGGAATTTCAGTTCTTTGCAGTTATATTGGTTTCTTAAGTTATAGATGTAGATAGAAATTCTTTGTTTGAGCATGGATTGAAGGAACCTTGAAAGCTGAATTGTAATTCTGCCACCACCCTCTCTGTGAGCTCAGGCAAATGAGCTCAGCTCTTGTACTTATCCCTATTTCTAGTCTAGACTGTCCCAAGGCCTTGGGTATTCCGCAAAGTAACCAGGAGGAAGTGGGAGGGGTGGGGACAGTGAGTACCTGGTTAGGACAGACCTTCCTCACAAACTTTGCAATGGCTTTTATTGGTGGGGCTTCATGTTCTGGATCATTTCTCATACATTTATACGTTTTCTTCCACCTCCTGGAACATTGCATGAAGGGTCATCAGCATAGCAGCTTACTAAAATAGCCAGGGCCTATTTATAAACCAAGGAGATTGTTCTTGCTCAGGATACAATCTGAGTAAGTAATCTGAAAAATGAAACAATGTTGATAATCCATAAGTTTTTTCTATTTACTGTTTCCCAAGCTGACCTGGATCATCCATAAGTTTCTACCTTTGTTCATACAGTTCATGAGATGGCTTCCCCATTTCTTCAAATCTTCTTCAAGGAGAAGAGGATCAGGTTCCACTGTTTTGAGAGAAAGAGTGTGTTGACACTTCTGTACCTTTTCAGCATGCCTCCACCATTTCAGGGATCTCCCTTCCCTCCTCCCCCTCCTTCCCTCCACCCCTGCCCCTCCCCCTCCCCTGTAACCATGAGTCACTTTCAATTTGTAACATCGCTGAACACTTAACTAAGTTTTGCCTTACACTGTTCTAGCCTTTTGACTCTGAATAAAGCTGGATTTCCTCTGGAGTTTCTTAGATTCCAAAACTATAAACTTCTTGAGGAAGTGTCCTTCATGATAACCAAAATGAATCACATGGACAGTACTGGCCATTTGCTGGGAAAGGATGGTAGTTTTCAAATGGTCTATAGCCAAAGTAAAGAAGATCACAGAGAGCCAGTATGCAACATATACTATATAGCTTGAGTCACTGTGGTTGAGTTTTGGGCCAGACATACTGGCATTGTGAGCTGGACCCTACTTTCTACCTTTTTCTTTGAGAAGGCTCTGGAGCACCCTTGGGGTTCACCCTTTCTCCCTCACCCTGTTGGCCAGCCAACATACTCAGGCTTCCTACCTGGAATATAACTGTAGCTGGTTGGTTTCCTGTGCCCACCCGGCTCCCAAGTCCTCATAGTCCCGCATATAACCAGGGCACAGTTTGTTAGTCAGGTTTCTATTGCTAAAAGGTACCTAAGATAAACTTCTTAAAAGGTGGACATTTTTATTTCAGCTCATAGTTCTGGGGCTTTCAACTCATGGTCAGCTGGCTTCCTTGTTCTGATGCCTATGGTAAGACAGGACATCATTATGTGGGGGCACATGATAGAACAAAGCTGCTCATTTCTTGATAGCTGGAACACAGAGGAGAGAATAGGATCCCAGTATCTCCTTAAAGAGCACCCTCCAAAAACCTAACTTCCTTCCATTAAGTCCCATCTCCTAGGTTGGTACAAAACCTTTAGCAAATGATCTTTAGAAGACAGTGCAGAGTCAACTAGCACTGAGTTTCTGCATTTCATTTCCTTGAGACTTAAGCATTAATGTATCTGAGCTGAGCTAACATTACATACCCTTCCCCAAATTTGAGCACCATGACCTCACCCAGGGATCCCCAACCAATTAGAATTCAATTTGCTTCTTTTTGGAACCATTCTGTTAATTATGTATCTCTCCCTCTACTGCCTCAGCATAGAGAGATGCTTCCATGAAATCCTGAAAGTCTCTAATATTATTTCCAGTTAACAGAGACAAATTCTTCCTGACGAGCAAAACTCTTTCTGCTTTCAATTAGTTGCGAGGAAACTAAGTGTCTTAGTTGGAGTTTCTATTGCTGTGACAAAACACCATGACCAAAAGCAATGTGAGGAGGAAAAGGGTTTATTTCATCTTCTGCCTCTGAATCACAGTCCATCACTGAGGGAAGTCAAGACAGAAGCATGGAGGCAGGGACTGAAGCAGAGGCTATGGGAGGTGCTGCTTACTGGCTTGTTCCCCATGGTTTGCCTACCCTGCATTCTTACACTACCCAGGACCACCTGTGCATTGGTAGCACTGCCCACAATATGCTGGGCCCTCCTATGTCAATCATTAATCAAGAAAATGCCCCCCAGGCTTGCTCACAAAACATCCTAGTTGAGGCACTTCCTCAACTGAGATTCCTTCTTCTCAAATGACTCTAGCTTGTTTAAGTTGACAGAAAAACTAACCAGAGCAGAGTAAAGGCACAAGATGCACACCCCCTCAGATCATCAGGGACAGAGTGAAGAATGCCTGTACAAGACTATTCTCAGAGGGTCATTTTAAATGGGGGCTGTGCCAATCTGGAGTCTTTAAGCCAGGCAAGATATACACATTTTGTAATGAATTCATTGATTGATGGATTGAATTCATCATTCCACCAGATAAGCTAGAAATGTTTATAAGTGAATAAAGGACTTATTTTTTTGTTAGTTGTTTGCCTTTTTTTTTTTTTTTTCTGAAAAAAATATTGGCTCTAACTCCCAGTGCTTTCTTATGCAACAGAAAAGTCAAGCAAAGGCCTTGTCTTGGTTCTGCTTGCACTGGGCAGACAGCCTGCATGATTACAAGTGCTGGAGTTGGAGGCCCTTTGTCCCTTGAGATTATCACGTAATTCCTCCTCAATGTTAAGCCTCTTTCTGTGCAGAAAGTGACTCTCTTTGGGCAAGTCAGTGGGAAGTCTGGTTCGTTTTCGATGCTCAGCAAGGGTAAAACAAATCTTAATGACTTATGGTAAGAATTCTGAATGTAGTGGCAAGAATCCTCAAACCGATTCTCCTGGTTAATTGTGTGTAAGTCACCTTGTATGTCCATGTCCCCTGCACATCTGTAACATGATAGGGGTGATCCTATAGGATTTTTAAAATCCGCTCCAGTTCATAACTTTCCCAGCTTTATAATAAATCCTGGTTGACTTTTAGGCACTAATTTGAAATCTATAAACCAGATAAGTTATTCTATAAATGAATGCATTGATATCCCTCAACAAGTACCACTAGAATTCAGAACACTAGCCCTGATAGGAAATAGTCTTCCTCTCCTATAAATAATCAAATAACATAAATCCTGTTAGGAGAGGTACAAAACAGTTCAGTTAAAGGAGGACTTCCTATATTAGTATTTCCCAAACCTTAACCCTAGAATACTGTCCCATCATATTCACCAGTGCAGTTTCGTCCCAGTAAAATCATTTATAAAATGCTTATCTATGATTTTGCACTGAGATTTAAGAAAAGTTCACTTAATTCATTTAGTTATTTTAAATCTACAATAGTGTCCCCAATTTTTTATACTTAATGGTAAATTTTATCTATCTATCTATTTATCTATCTATCTATCTATCTATCTATCTATCTATCTATGAATATAGGAACTCTGAGGCCGGGAGGTGGTGGCACCCGCCTTTAATCCCAGCACTCGGGAGGCAGAGGCAGGTGGATCTTTGTGAGCTGAAGGCCAGCCTGGTCTACAGAGCGAGATTCAGGAAAGGCACAAAGCTACAGAGAAACCCTGTCTCGAAAAACCTATATATATGTATAGACTGTACACAGCCCTGGCTGTCTTAGAACTCACTTTATAGACCAGGCTGGGCTCAAATGCTCAGAAATCTGCTTGCCTCTCAAGTGCTGGGATTAAAGGCATGTGTCACCATGACCAGCAAATTGAATTATTTTTAAAAGAGTTATTAGTACTATTTTATGTGTAGCTGTGTGTGTACCTGTATGTGGGTACAGGTGCGTGTGGAGGCCAGAAGCATCTGATCCCCTAGAACTGGAGTTACAGACAGTTGTGAGCTACCTGACATAAGTGCTGGAGACTGAATTCCAGGCCTCTGGAAGAGCAGCAAGTGCTCTTAGCTGTTGAACCATCTCTCCAGCCCCAATGATAAATTTTAGAACTCCATATTGTTCATCTTAGAGAATATTAATGAATATAGATTGAGATGGCTATTTAGATTCAGATTAAACATCATTAACAAGAAAAACCACATGACCATTTTCTTAACATGTTTATGTTATTATTTTTAACATTGTCCTATTTTAACTTTAACATATGATTCAATATTAAAGAAATGCATAGGAAGCTGGGCAGTGGTGTCGCACACCTTTAATCCCAGCACTCGGGAGGCAGAGCCAGGCAGATCTCTGTGAGTTCGAGGCCAGTCTGGTCTACAAAGCAAGATCCAGAAAAGGCGCAAAGCTACACAGAGAAACCCTGTCTTGAAAACCCCCCCCCAAAAAAAAGAAAGAAAAAAGAAAAATGCATAGGATATAAATGGAAGGTACTCCAAAACGCTATCCTCCCCCCAATACTCACATTTTAGTGTATACACCCTTGGATTTTTCCCATTTTTTGTAACAGAAATTAAATTATTTCTATTATCTTGGTTATTTGCTCTTTTTAGTTGTTGCTGTATCTTGGAACACTTTCTGCAAGCCTGCACACTCTATCACAGCCTTCTAATGGTTTGTTTTCTGTATACTATTAGGATTTATGAAGCAACCATGATCTGCATACACTCATCTTTGTGTCCTTTTCTCTAGCTTACATCAGTTAAGTACAGCATAGTGATCAATTTTAATAGACATTAATTACAAAACAGTTAGCACCATGAAAATAACTCTTTGCTAACATTGTACCTTGGGCTCTCTTCACCTTCATATCTTGTCTTTACTTTTTGTTTTCTTTAAGACACCTACAATGTAGCTGAGGATGGTCTTGAACTCCTGATCCTTCTGCCTCTACCTCCCAAGTGCTGAGATCACAGGCATGTGTCACTATGCCTGGCTTCTTTCTACTCTCTCTTGCTTTTTAAAGATTTATTTTTACTTTATGTATTTTGTGTGTGTGGCTGTTTGGAGGAGTACATGTTCCATGATGGAAGTGTGGAAGTCTGGGATTGAACGGAAGCCGCTAGGCTTGGTGGCCGGTGTCTTTACCTGCTAGGTCATTTCTCGGCTCTCTATTCTTTTGAATCTGTGCCAAATGGAAGTGAAAATTGCTGTCTCATCATCATCATTTGAACTTGACTTTTTAAACTCTGACTGAGGTGGAGTATATTTTCATACATCTATTTCCTGTTTTTTGTTCCTTTTCCTGAACTGTCTGTATCTTTTGTCTATTTTCCTGTAGTATGGCCTTTACCTTATTGATTTCTAAGACTCACTTTTATATTACAGAAATTATCCATTTATTTTCTGTGATGGTAATTATTATTTTGTCCAATTAATTGAAGCCCAAACATCTTGTGAAACACGTCTTAAAGAATATTTCAAACTTGGGAAAAGCCATATTCAGACCTGCTCTTTGACCCTCCCACATAGGAAACTGGACCAGAGCACCTGCTGGATTTCAACCTCCTTGTAACAGTAAAATATATTACGTGCTTAGACACACTTTACTTACTCATGGCTTCTCAGTGGCAGCCATGTTAGATTCACAGTGGGCCCAAGTTCAATCTATAGAAATCTTCCCCAAAGATTCTTTTGTTTTTATTGTGTGTTGTGTTCTTTCCTCACAGTTTGGATCTTATCATATAGCTCATCTGACCAAGATAGTTGGCTTCAGAACTGGAGAGATGGCTCAGCAGTTAAGAGCATTGGCTGCTCTTGCCGAGGACCTAGGTTCAGTTCGCAGCACCCACATAGTTCCTCATATCTCTCTGTAACTCCATTTGCAGGGGATTCAATGCTTTCTTCTAGCCTGTGTGGATACCAGGCGAGCCTATAGTACACAGATATACACATAGGTAAAACACTCATAAACATAAAATAAAATGAAATAAATCTTTCTGAAAAAAGGTAGTTGACTTCAGAGATTTGTGTATTTGGTTATAGTGAATTATGTTCAGCAATTTTTACATGATGCCCCTTAATCATTTATCCTGGTTAACTAGATGTGCTGGCTCTGTGCCTGGTACAAAGATTAAAGATTAGTAACTGGATGCACAAGGTACATCACCACCAGCTCAAGCTATGTCACATGATTTAACTTTCTAGCCTCCTCTGTGTGCTGACCCTCACTCCTCAGGTCTAAATGTGACAAAATTTTTTCTTGTTAAGCATATTGACTTCCTTACAGGAGGAAAGGGCCTTTGATAATTTTGATACCCTGGAGCTATATTTGTGAGAAAACTACAATACATTGTGATAATAAAGCATTTTTGTATGTTGTCTTGAGAGAATTAGATTTCCTCAGACTTTGATTTTATTTATGTCTGTGTTCCATAAGATTGCAAATAAGATAACCATATATACCTATGCCAAACATAGCCAAGATATAGGAAGTAGAGAAACAAAACACAACCAAGACAGAGGAATTTAACACTCTCTGGATATATTATAAAGTATAAAATCAACAACACACTAGAGCTAGGCCAAGATAGGTTAAGTCTTTTTAAGCCAATGAATTATCCCAAATCTTTAAAGTTTGACTACTCAAGCATAAATGTATATTCAAACAAAAAATGCTTGTGATATTTGTTTTTTATGTTTTGTTTTGTTTTGAAACACAGCCTCAAACTCACTACAAAGCCTTTGAATTCCTGATCCTTCTGCCTCTACCTCCCATGTGCTTATAGGTATGGAATACCATGCCTAGACTATATACAGTATTTGTAAAAGGAAACAGAAATGTCAGCTCATAGCTGTTACAGCTGCTATATAATACAGCAACATTAATTCTGTTCCACTATTGCTGTTTTTTCCTTCTGCAGGTTTCCCTGTAGAAGATACCCTACAGACTAGAAACACCACCACCACTCCCAGGCTGAACAGATCTAAGATTCCCTACTTTAGTCTCCCAAGTGCTGTAATTATAGGGGTACACCTCCATGCCTAGCTCCCTCTAATTTTCAAGTGCTCATAGTAGATCTGCTTCAAGGCTGTTATAAAGCAAGCTAATCTGCCTTGGTTGGAACAGAAACTCCCATTTCTACTCAATTTGTTAAGACACAGCTGAAATATCCCAATAAGTGAAACCAGGAAACAGCTATGCAAACAAGCAAAGGTACATTTAGGGTAGAGCCAAAACTTTGCCTTCATGGGGCATAAACTAACAGTACCTTTGATTTCTTTTGAGCAGAGAAGATACAGCATAGAATGTGGTTTATTGTGCCACTGGTACATTCGGTTAAATTGGGTCTCATGGATAAAACACACTGACAATCATGCCATATTATAGCTGTCCAACTAATCTGCCTTCATAAACAGAAAGTTTAGAAAATAGTTCAGCTGTTTCACAGGCACACCCAGATGATGCCTACCACACTCTGTCCCACACCCTGAATTCACACACTCACCCTGCACTACCCAGCAAACAGCATGCCAGTTCATGCTAACTTGATTACACTGCAAGTATATTCAACCTAGCCCAAAAGCTATATGAGGGCCTCTTGAAATTTTCTAAATCTCCGTGTTAGCTGGAGATTTTGGCTGAGTTTTGACTGTCAGATCTGTTGTTTTTCCCAACCCCCCCAGGCACACAGAGCTACCACACTCCTCATTCTTCTCATTTGAGTGCTTTTGCTTTGATTACTTAATTTACTTTTCATACTTTGCAGAGGAATTTAAATAGCTCAGATGTTTAACTCTTGAAAAAACAGTTACCAGTCACACACAGCAACTACTTCCTTTGAGAAATGTCATAAAGATGCTCATGATTTATTTTTGGACTTGGGGAGCACAATGTGAAAACCAATCCACATACTTATGTTCTACACCAAATAGTACCTTAGAAAAGAGAGCACATGGGTTGGAATGGTGCCATTCCTAGTATATAAACCATGCATGCATCTAGAAGCTCCAAATTCAAAAGTAGCTAGGCATTATTTCATGACTGGCCCCAGAACACAAGGCTGTCGGCTATAAGCAGAAGGAAACTCTAATGTAAAGGCTTTAATAGAAACCAGTTGCCACTGGGATTTGATTGCTGTTGATTGCTCGTGATCTCTGGGAAATGGCTGTACAAACAGCCTGAAAACAGTGATTTATCTAAACTTTTGGAAGC
Organism: Onychomys torridus; assembly: GCF_903995425.1. Classification (NCBI taxonomy): domain Eukaryota; kingdom Metazoa; phylum Chordata; class Mammalia; order Rodentia; family Cricetidae; genus Onychomys; species Onychomys torridus. The sequence continues at coordinate 882,522 of NC_050452.1, read as the reverse complement.
ACAGGCTGGGCAGCACTGGGCTGAGTGAATGTGTTCCAAGATGAGAGAGACACTGCAGAGGGACCCTGGGAGGAACCTGTCGGTTCTGAGAACCACACTGACAAAAGGCTTCTCCAAATTCTGATGGCTGTTGGAAACTGTATAGCTTAGTGCTTCCTTAACAGTGTTTAAAGTGAAAATATCTTAGAATGACATAATATCACACGCTCTTCTTATGCGTCAATATGACTAAGGAACAGAAGGTTTCTGAGACCGAATGTATCTACAGAACAGAGATGGAGGAAGAGCCTACCTGCAGTAGGTTCTTGAGGAGACAATGTTGTGGCTGTAGATGAGGATCTGGGGGCTTGATGCTTACCAGTTGGCCAGTGGCCCCTTCTGGGGTCTAAGCTGCAGATGGTGAACCCCAGAAATGGGTTTCTTGGTGCTGAGCAGAAGCCAGCGTTAATTCTCAGAGACCAAGTTGCATAGTAAAAAGAGCTGTCCTTGCATAAAAGCTCAGACCACTTCAGATATTTACAGAATTAACATTTCAAGTTAATTCCCAAACCCAGCCCAGTCCTAACAGGCTGCCTAACAGGGATGCAGAAAATCCTCTGCAGGAACTCAGTGAGTCTCTTCACTCTCTTCCCCCAGCAAGTCCCTGACCAGAAAAGTAAGTTGTTGGTTTTTTTTTGTTGTTGTTGCACCTTCCTGAGTGGATCTCAAAGCTCTTTACAGACAAGAATCGAGGTTATCCCAGGACAGAACTCTTAGTTTATATTCATCAGATTACACTTGGCTAAAGTAACAGTTGCAGTTGGAAGCAGGAACAGGCCTCATGCTTCCTGTGAAGGCCAGGGTTGATTTGTAATCACAGGATGAGTCTGGACTACGAGGCAGATCTTGGGCTCCAACATGGCAGAGGTGGTTGCCCCGGACCTAAGCACTGCATGTGTTGTTTCCATATGCTACTGGCTCCTATCCTGAGACACAAGGAGTTTCTGCAGAGGATTTTCTGCATCCCTGTTTGGCAGCCTCTTAGGACTGGGCTGGGTTTGGGAATTAACTTGAAACGTTAATTCTGTAAATGTCTGAAGTGGTCTGAGCCTTTACACAAGGACAGCTCTTTCTACTGCACAACTTGGTTTCTGAGGATTACCGCTGGCTCCTTATTTCCTTGTTATGCTGTTTCCAGCTAGGGGGTCATGAGTACTGGGAGGAGGGTTCTAACAACTAACATGAACAATTTATTGTGTGCCAGATGCTGCCATAAGGCTATTAAATTATTGATGACAACACTTGGAGACAGATGCCATTAGAATCTTTCCATCAGACAAATTAGAAAGCGAAGGCACAAAGAAATCCTGGCCCAAGGGCACAAGACAGTAATTATAGGTAGTTTCGATGCTTGTGATAAGTATTATTGTAATTTTTCTCATTTTGCAGGCAGAAAAACGGGGAGAGTTTCAGATATACAAGTACTTATCCATGTTCACACTGTGTGACGTGGTAGTATTGCCTACCTTTGACATTTGGGGCTTCAGTCAAAGCCATAGTCCATAAGCATACATATTATGCAAAGATAAATATGAAGCTAATATTTAAATGTGTCCTGAGTTCCTACATTGACAGATAAACTTTTGTAACAGCCTGGAAAACCAATTCAAAAGAATTTTCAGATTCTTCAGTGTAAACCATAAAGAGGCAATGAACTTGGAGAGTCAGGCCCCAGCCCTGGCTCAGTTGGCTTCTCTCCTGAATCTTGCTTTTGGGTACTGCAGTAGTAGCATCTACGTTGTATATGGTCTCTGCAAACAGCTGACCCTAAGCTATCCCTGAATCCAGTGGATACACACATCTTTTGGGAATATGAACTTAGAGCTTGTTGTCATTACACAGGGAATCCTGGTTTCTGACATGGACCATGAGTCTTGAAGGGGAGATATGTGCTCTAGGGTGATGTTCTTTTTATTTTATTTTATTTTTTACTTTTTAAATTTTATTTTATAATTTAATTTAATTTTACATATCAGCCATGGGTTCTCCTGTTCTCCCCCGCCCCCCAGCCCACCCGGGTGATGTTCTTTGCTTAAGCCTTCACAAGGGTCAGAGTAGTGGGTGCCCCAGGGGATCATAACAAAGAACCTCTTCAGAGGGTATGGGGTGAAAGTAAAGGCTTTTCCCATCTCCCAAGTCCAACATCCTTGCTCCAGAAAACACCTTCACCATCATGCTGTCTGAGTCACTGCTCACAGTTTTCAGCGATCTGAAGTAGATCGATTGAGACTATGGAAAGTAAGCAACTCTAAAAGTGGGGGCAGGGTGTGTGAGGTGGGGAGCCTGAGAGATTTCCCTTCTCTCACCCACACATTTCCTCTTTCCCACTGGGTCTGCCTTGGCTGCACAAACATTATCAGAACAGATCCAAGTCAGGCCACACCCTTTCCTTGTTTACAGACACAAAGGGAGCAGAGAATAGGAGCTGTCCTGAAAAGATTCTTTAAAAAACGGTTAATTCTTTAGCCTTGAAAATGAACACTTCTTAAAAATGAGCTGACCCAGAGTAAAGCCCTTTCTTCCACAAAATTTTAGGGTAATGAGGGCCTGCCTCTGTGGTCAGCTTCTGTCTCTGAAACCACTTCCTAGCACCTGGCATGGGCTATTTACATGGATTTAGGAAAGATCCTGTCAATCTGTCCAGGCTTCTAAATTTAGTTTCCATATATAAATACAATTTCCTGTGTTATCTATCATAATTAAAATGTTCCACAGGTTTAATATTGTGTTTGTTGATGTTCAAATGTCATCATTCACAGTGGCAAACTTGTATTTTTAAAGAACCAAATCAACACTCCCACTGACCAACACCCTCCAAGCCCCCAGCGTTCATTGCTAAGGAACAGAAGGTGCTGGCCACTTATCCAGGTTGTGACAGTGCTGGGGCCTCTGTATCCAGTCCCACTCACTTCCAACTCATTCTGTCTTCCTCAGATGCCAATGCTGTGGCACAGGAAAAGTAAAGAGAGACATCCTGTCTGCCTGAATACCAGAGCTTTGCAGTCCTGTTTCTTCACCCTAGAAACCATCCAGACCAGCAGGAACAAAAACACAGTGCCCTGTCGTGAAGGGTGGGCTAGATATGGACAGAGAATGATCAGATCTTAGCCAAGGGATTGGAACTAGAAAAGGGAAAGTGGTCAAGAACTGGTCTTTCTTCCTTCCATCTCCCTACCCATGTCTGGGCTCCCGTCTTTCCTTCTCTTCTATCACTCTTCTCTTTCCTTCCCTCCCTCCCTCCATGCCCTTCTTCCTCTCAGTGTCTCCCTCACTTTCTCAACACCACTTATACTCCTTTACATTCCCATGGCTACCCAGGCAGCCCAGTCATCTGATTGGCTTGAGTCAGGTGTCCATGTTCTGTTTAATCAGCTGTGACTGGAGGGAATGGGTGTAAAATAAGCCCAGTCCTTCACTGTGGTGAGAGAAGACCTCTGCCACGTGGAAGTGGGTCTGCACTCTGAAGAGGGCCTAGTCTGTCTCAACACACAGCATGTACTTGTTAGTATATGTACTTATTTTTTTTTTTATCACAACTACTTCACCACTGCCTCACCTCCGGATAACAAGCAGCCTAGGTCAGGCTTCACACCTATCCTTCTGCTGTTCATGTAGCCTTGGTGACAGTAAATCATCAAGGCAAAATTCTTCTCATCCTACCTGCCATCATCACAGTCTTTTCTGGCTCCCTACAAAGAAATATTGTGTAGAAGCCATCATGACCACAGTTTGGTCCTGTGCTGAGGCTGTTTGTCATAGGTTAGAATATTACTATTGTCCACTTGGCTCACTTTTCAGGCTCTGAGCTGGGTCACGACTTACACTGCAATTACTCCATTTGCCCATTATGCAAAAACAATAGCCAGTTGTACCCTCTGAAATATCGTAAACCTCTCAGTCCATAAATCCTAGACTGGGATATCTGAGGAATTTCTGGCATATAACCAAGAAACATAGCCAATCTAGATATTAGAGGAATGTCATGAGTTTGTAGCCAAGTAGGAACATTAACACTTCACCCGTATTCCAGAGGAGTACAGTCATTCTGCAACAAGTCTTGAGGGAATGGGCAATATCACTATTATACACTTTCAGAAATGTGGAAATGTGTATTTGATTTCTCTGATATATCAGTTTATGGGGGAACAAAATGCTCATTGTAAACTAAATCTGTGGTCTGTACTGCCAGATTTTTTTCTCCCTCTCCTTTCTTTCTTTCTTTCTTTCTTTCTTTCTTTCTTTCTTTCTTTCTTTCTTTCTTTCTTTTCTTCCTTTGGGGTATGATCTCATGTATTCCAGCCTGGCTTTAACCTCCAATGTACTATGTAGCCCCAAATGACCTTAAACTCTTCTGGTTCTCCTACCTCCCTTCACCTCCCAAGTTATGGGATTATAAGTGTGGGACACTGTACCCAACTAGTTTCCATTAACACACACACACACACACACACACACACACACACACACACACACACACACTTTTCTTACAAGACTGGCTAAAGACAAATTCTGTAACAAAACCAAAATGTCCTTGCAGTGTGTTCAACCTACTGCCCTGGGCTTTGTGTAGGCAAGGATACTTGCAAATATACACCCCCATCATAAATTTCTTACAACATTACAACTTCTTTGTTTTTTGGAAATTGGTTGTGCAGTTTAGGAGTGTCTGAACTTTGTATATGATAACACCATGGTGCAGTGTCAAAAGGTTGGCTGTACCTGGCTATAAGCTAAATGCCATTAACCTTGTTACTTCATATTCTGGTCATTTATTGGGCATTTGCTATGTGCAGGGTTGTTGTCTTCTATGTTACATATGCAAAGATAAAAGATATAGTCTTTGCTTTCGTGACACTTTGCAGAAAAGACAGCTCTTAGGCCAACAATTGCAATGGATTAAGGGGAAGTATACACAGGCTGTTAGGAGAAACAGAACAGTAATTGCCCAGAATTGTGTGCACTGAGGAAAAATTTCCTGGTAGATCCTGGTAGAGAATCCTGACGCTCAACCTGTCTTTTACCATTTAAAACAGAGATGACCAACTAGATAAAGTGGGGGAGAGTATTCAGAAACAGAGTTAACCAACTAGCTAAAGTAGGGAGAGTATTCAGGCTATGAGATTGAGTCAGAGGACCATGAAAGAACATGGTGCATTGTGGGTATTAATAATGGCTTGCTTGTGCTGAGACTTGGGCCAGAGTTAGCAGGAATGGCGCTGGAAAGGGAGGTCTGGGGTCAGGTTTTAAAGGGCCTTAGACCAGCATTGGAATATCATTCTAGAACAATGTGGAGTCCATAGAATATTTTTAAAGAAAACTTTGTTGAAGTATAAAATATGTGCCCAAACACGGACATAAGTATTCAGCTCAATGAATTTTCATGAACTAAACACAGCTGTGTAGGCAGAAACTAGATTATGGCATATATAACCAGTGTCCTCGAGGCTCCCTCCTGTCTCCTTCCAGGCACTACTTCCCTCTCGAGTGTTCACTGCCTGACTTCTAACACTAGAGATTTGTTTTGTCTGCCTTTGAACTTTAACTAGAATTGTGTCTGGCTTCCATCAGTCAGCATTATGCTTATGAACTGTATTCCTGCTGACACTGGGAAGGAGATGGAGTTCATTCATCCTCATAGTTGTATAATACTCTAGTATATGAATATGTCATGATTTATATATCCTTATTATGAAAAAACATTTGAGTTCTTTCCAATTATGAATAGTTGTGGATGTGCTAATACATGTCCTTTAGAGAAGGTACATATGAATTTCTGTTAGATAGATAAAATTCCTAGAAGCCAAATATGCTGGTCATAGGCTAAGCATGAATTCAGCTTTATAAGACTCTGCTATGTAATGGTTTTACAAAGTGATAGTACTAATTTAAAGCCGCAGTATCAGTATATGAGAATTCTTGTCTTTCCAGTTTTCAACACTTAATATTGGCTTTTAATAAAACGCTAGCTATTCTGGTGTGTGTGTGTGTGTGTGTGTGTGTGTGTGTGTGTCTGTCTGTCTGTCTGTCTGTGTGGTTATTAGAAACTAAATTGTGTCCACATCTGTTTTTGTGTCCACATCTATTTTAATTACTTTTCTATTGCTATCAAGAGACATCATGACCAAGGAAACTTAGAAAAGAGCATTTTATTAGGTACTTGTTTAAAGTTCAGAGGGTGAGTCCATGACTGTTAGGGCAGGGATCATGGCAGCAAGCAGGCATGATGCTGGACCAGTAGCTGAGAGTTTACATTTGAGCCACAGCATGAGGCAGAGAGAGTTATTGACCTAACTAGGAATAGCCTGAGCTTTTGAAACTTCAAAGCTCACCCTCAATGACATATGTCCTCAACAAAGCCACACCTCCTGATCCTTCCCAAACAGTTCCACCAATTAGGGACCAAGCATTCAGATATATGAGCCTATGGCAGTGGGAGAGAGAGGTTCTCATTCAAACCACTACAATAGCCAACTCTTAGTCACAGTCATATGTGGAGCTCCAACCTCTAATGTGACTGTATTTGAAGAGAGAGCCTCCGTAAGGCTAGATGAGATCATTAGAAGTCCTAATATAGTAGGGCTGATATTCTTATGAGAGGAGGAAGACATACCAGAGTTCCTACTTTGTGAAGCCCAGAAGATGAGATATCTATGTATAAACCAGGAAAAGAGATGTCAGTGGAAACTAATGTGTACAAAATAAATAAGATGATTATGATAAAGCTTTGAACACAAAGCAAGATCTGTCTTTTCACTGACATTAGCTTGGGGCAAGTATATGTTAAATATTTGTCAAACATTACCTGCCATCATTATTATTACTATTGTTATCATCACCACCATCTACTATTATTGTGGAGGTCTCTAGATTTGCTTATGTGGTAGACTGCAACAGTGACTACAATAGCCCTTCAAGAGCCACATCTCTTAGAATGTGAATTTTAAGCTTTTCCATTAAGAGTGGTATATATCACTGCATCTTGAACTGGCTCTGTGACTTCTGGCCAATAGAATGTAGTAGAAATGATGTGGTATATTAATTTTAATCCTAGGACTCAAGGGGCTTTGAATTATTTCTGCTTTCTCATTTGGAGCTCTTCCCACCTGCCATCTGAATAAACCAAGACTAGTTTATCAGAGAAAGTAAGATCATTTATACCCAGTGTCTTCAGGTTACTATTGCTGTGATGAAACACCATGACCAAAAGCAAGAGGAGGAAAGGGTTTATTTCACTCACACTTCCATATAACAGTTTATCATTAAAAACAGTGAGGGCAGGAACTCAAGTAGGGAAGGAACCTGGAGGCAAGAGCTGATACAGAGGCCATGGAGGGGTGCTGCTTACTGGCTTGCTCCTCATGCTCAGCCTACTTTCTTATAGAAACCAGGACCATATGCCTAGGGATGGCCTCATCCACAATGGACTGCTGACCCACATCAATTACTAATTAAGAAAATGCCCTACAGGCTTACCTAGAGCTGATCTTATGAAGGCATTTTCTCCATTGAGGCTCCCTCCTTTCAGATGACTCTGTCTTGTGTCAAGTTGTCATAAAACTAGCCAACTTCCCAGGTGCCCCAATTGTCCTAACTCATGTCCATATAAGTGAGCCCAGCCAAGATCTGCTGAATCCAGATCATGTCAGTAGCAATTCCCACTACCCTGCAGACTTGTGAGCAACAAACAATAAATGACTGCTGTATTAAGCTACTACTTCAGGCAGACTTAGGTAACTGCTACAAGACACTGTAAGATAACTGGAGACACAAACTGAGATACAGATGTATGCAGAGATGAGAATCTGATCTACTTCAGAGCTTAAGACAGACAAGAGATATTTGTGTTGGTATTGCAAAGATTAGTCTGATCTGGAAGCAAAAGCATAATTCAACTTTAGGCAGAAGAATAAAACAGAAATAGGTAGCCTTAAAAAAGAGAGTTCTGGGCTGGAGAAGTGGATCAGTGGTTAAGAACATGTATTGTTCTTCCAGAGGACCTGAATTTGATGCCCAGCACCATGTCAGGTGGCTGAGTTCCAGGTCAGATACCTCTGGAATCCATGCTTTCCCATACACATGGTTTACAAATAAATACATCTTTTAAACAATAAAATAAAAAGAGTTCTGAGGACTAAAGTGAAGAAAAATAACATGTAAGAAGGAGATGAGGAAGAAGGTGGTAAGAAGAAACCATCAGATATGGAAGAGGAGACTGGGCATACCACACTGGTAGAGCACTTGAGGCCCTTGGTTTGATTAGCGCCAACTCTTTCCTTTAAAAAAAAAAAACAAACCACAAACTGAAGAAGAAAACCAGAAGTGAGCATTATAATTAAAGAAAGGCATGAAAGTTTAAAACTACATAAGGTGGAGAAGAAGGTAGAGGTATCTAAGTCGTCACCCTTTGATCTCTAGATAACCTCGCCTAGAAAAGAGTTAACAGGTAGACCATGAAGGAGCATCTGTGCTGCCCTAAGGAATCCGGATTTTATTCTGAAGGATTTTTAGCAAAAGAGCAATTGAAGCAACTTTCTGTTTGACAATTGCTCTGTAACAAGGCAGTGCATAAACTGATGAGGAATGTGACATGGTCAAGGGCATTGGTTGGGAGATTCTTCAAGCAAAGCAACTAAGACAGAATGAGGGCCTGCAGTGAGGGAGTGAATAGCTATGAACATGAAAAGATGAATTCAAGAAAAAGTTAGGAGACAGAACTGGCAGTGCTTTGTGACTGACTGTATGTGGAGGTTCAGAGAATACAGAATGAGTCATTTTGAGGGCATAAGGTTCTTTTTAGATAACCAAAATGTTGAAGTGTAATCCAGGAGTATACCCAGGCCTCAAGAGACATAACATAAGCTTCGTCTTCCCTAGCACACTTGTTGCTACAGAATGATAACACCCTGGAAGCTGCTTTTTCCAGTGTCCCGTTTTACAGCATCCCCTAGTTGAGCTACAAGTTCATTGTGTTTGGTCTCTGCCTTCTCATCTTGCTGCTGCTTCTGCTGCTGGCATGGGAATATCAATAGATGGATGTCAGCATGTAGATGGCAGTGGAAATGACAGATAAGGTGGCATGCTAGAGCTAGCTAGATCTTTTCCCTACTCCATAGTCAGTATTTGGTAGACTGCTATTGGTGTATGCACACCACAGACATCAGCATACACTACAAATTAGCTCTCCTTGCCACCACTCAAAGCAGTTTGGTAAATATTTACCACTACGCTGTTGTAGATGAGAATGAAATCCTCCAAGGACAGCAGATACAGTTACAGGGAAAGGTCTGAGAGGAAACACTGAAAAACTAACCTTTGGAGACTGGACAGAGATGTAGAAGTTGCAAATATGAAAAAGCAAGGCATCAGACACATGAGTAGAGGAAAATTTTCAAAATAACCATGTGGTACTAGTCAAGAGAGCTGTAAGGCAGCCAGATTATGTGATGGAACACAATTGCTCAAGGAGGGTTATTCTTACTTTCTTAAAGCTGTTTTAACCATGGTATTTAAAAAAAAAATGAGCATGTAGGGGTGTGTGTGTTGTGTGTATGTGTGTGTGTGTGTGTGTGTGTGTGTGTGTGTGTGTGTGTGTGTGTATACCATGTGTATGATAGTTTTCACAGAAGCCAGAAGAGGGTGCTGGATCCTCTGAGGCTGGGAGTTACAGGCAGTGGTGAGCTGTCCACTGTGAGTGCTAGAAACCAAATCCAGGTCCCCTAGAAGAGCAGCAAGTGCTCTTAACCACTGAGACATCTCTCCAGCCCCAAACTAACTATAGCATTTTCAAATGTATTTAAATAAATCAAAAGGACTGACTCATGGTTAAGCCAGTAAATGATCAAAATTCTGGAATAATCAGCACATGATTTTAACCTAGTTGTATCAGTCATTTGAACAACTGAATGACATGCAACCAGTTATTGCTGGCTATTCAAACTTGCTGTTCAATCACACAGATTTAGGCATAAATGTCAAATTGTATTATATTGAAACTAATGAAGACTTTGCAGATGGTCAATACCCTAATTAACCAGAAAACTGCCACCATAGATATGCAGCCAGCTGCAAGGACAGGCAGTACCAAGTCTCCTAACTCCCTGGCTTCCTCTGCCTCTTCACAGAACTTCTTCCTGTGAGTGACAGATGGGATAGAACTGAATTGAGTCTTGCAACAATGTCTAGAGCCTTTGTCACCTTTTTATTAGAACTCAAAGCAGTTGAGTTGGGTCTATTTTCTTCTCTTTAGGGATAGTATCTCCAGTTAAACACACAGGTGCTTAACCCATCCCTGACTCTGACTGTTGGAACCAGAGACACTGAGAGTATCAGTGGCCATTTTATTTTCTGTTTCCAGAACTACTGTGTTAGGCAAAGTTCTCTGGTTAAGAACAATCTTTGCTTGTCTCGATTAAAAGGAGAATATATAACTGCCATTAGGTCTCAAAGAAACCTGAGACAAATGCTAACTGGGGTGCATATTTAACATATCAAAGTAGATGCTGCCAGGTTCTCCCAGCATCTCTTAGCATTGCAAGTACCTGTTACAGATTCATCCAGGCTGGCATACCCTGCCCCCTTCCCTAAGCATCTCCAGTCCCTCAGCTTCACTTTCCTTCCCTCAATTCAGCTATTTGGCTATGTGGCCTCTTGGCTTTACTAGTCTCCAGGTACCCTCTTTGCTCCTTCTCTCTTCTCTTCCTCTATTGCTGCCCCCTTTTCTCATGGCCCAGTTCATCTGGACCCTTCCAGATGCCTCTGGCTGTGCTCTCCCTCATATCTACAATAAACCTCCTCAACCACACCTTGGAGCAATACATAAGAGTACATACAATGTAACCTCACCACCATCTTGGTAAAGATGACCATGTGGTACAAACCAACTAAAGCAACAATTACAAAACTTCTTAGTCCTACCGAGCCCTTGGCTTATCAGTGTATCTCCATTTACACTAAGGAAGCAACATCAGATCTCCAAAACATTTTGGATTAAGAAATTCTAGGGTTGTAAAGATACACTCAGGTGAACAACAACAACAACAAAACAAAACAAAACTGACTTAGAGATGTGTGTCTGACTACTTACATCTTTGCTCAATACCAGGCTTCTAGAAAATGTTTAGATAATGAACAGCATATCTTTAAATAAGGCATGTTTGATAAATAAGGTTTATAAATTCTTAAAGTTATAAAGGTTTACTCAGCTTAACAGAAACTGACTTAGAAATGTATGTCTAACTACTTTTGTCTTTACTAACTGTTCAACTCCAGGTTTCTGAGAAATTTAAACAAGGAACAACGTATGTTTGATAAATAAGGTTTATAAATTTCTAAGATCTACTCAGGGTAACAGTAACTGAGCTTAAGATATATGTCTAGCCTCTTTGCTAACTTTGCTAAGGTTTAGCTATTTGGATAAACTGAGTTATACAAGAAACTGTGATATTCTGTAATTGTGCACTATAAAAGGAGTAGTGAAAAGTTATTTGGAAACCCATTTTGTAAGTTTATCTCTTTCAGTGTGAAGTCTGCAAGCAAGGTAAACTGTGTCTAGGTCTGCCTTTCTCAGCAGGAAACCTAATAACTCTAGGAAAGTGAGGCCTGAGGCTTGATTTTACATACGAACCAACAAGGCAGCTGCAGCCTTTGGGAAGGAGCTGGTTTGCTTGCTGCTCTCATTATAAAGTTATTGTTAGTTGTCAATATCATTAGAGATCTGAGAAGGATAAATTATAACAGGAAGTAGAATCCAAATGGCCCATGTATCAATTAAAATGACAGAGTCTTAATGATACCTGGATGGTTACTCTAGGCTCCTAAGATGCCTTCAGTAGGAGACAGAAGCTATAGGCCTTTGGCTGTCACACAGGACAGCATTACACCTTCAGCTGCTGATCAGGGCAGCATTAGCCTTCAGCTGCCAGACTCAGAAAGTGGGAGATACTTTCTTGTGGAGTAGGAAGCTGGGAAAACTGACCTGCTAGGATGAGGCAGAGTAGGGCAGTCAACGTAACAGTGTCCACAGTGTGGGCAGAGCCCTGGTGGCAGGTGAGACAGGAGGCAGTTTTCCCAGTGGTTAGTATTACCATAATTCAGGTGGAGTTGTCTTCTTTGGAGACCAGAGGGTTGCCACTAGGATCTGGCATTTCTGTCTATCATGGGAAGCTTATTTATTAAACACTTTAAATGCTATATTCAGATTTCTGAAGAGTCTGAGAACCTTTATCTATTACATATACATGATTTTAGCAAACTTTACTTGTTTTTAGTTACTTGCTTAAACCCTGAAAACACATACAGGAGGCTAAGTAAATATAAATAAATAAAAATAAATGAACTACATTTGTATTTAGCATGACTAAAATATAGTTTTGAGAACATTAAAGAATTTGATTTATAAGGCAACTGTGCATTAACTTGCATGTCTTAATTATCTTTAGCAGTTTACAACAAGTGAGTAGCTTTTAAAAGATTAAGATTTTGCAGCTTTATCCCTGTTGTGTGGACTCTTTAATCTCAGTAAAAATGTCTGCCAGCCACAGGTTTGCTTCCATCCTAGTGAGGTCATCTGCCAAGATGGAGGTGAATCACATGGCTGTTACTTAAAAATATCTTCTTTTAAGTATATCTACTTTTTAAATAAGAGTTGAACCCAAGTTACATATATAATATATTCTAAACAAGAGTTGAATCATATATAGAATGTTGTAGCAAATTAAGATTACTCATGTATAGCTTTTTAAATTATAATCCTTTTATTATAAGTTTTAAGCTAAATTTTATTACATATTTTCTTGTTTTTCAAGACAGGGTTTCTCTGTGTAACAGCTCTGGCTGTCCTGGAACTCACTGTAAACTAGGCTGGCCTCGGACTCACAGAGATCTGCCTGCCTCTACTTCCCACGTGCTGGGATTAAGGAAGTGTGCCATCACGCCCATTGTTACAGATTTTTTAATCATACCCAATGAACTTACAAATTGTGAGATATTTACAGCATAGTTCTACGAGACCCCCCCCCCCCCCCCAGACAGGGTTTCTCTGTGTAGCTTTGCACCTTTCCTGGATCTCACTCTCTAGACCAGGCTGGCCTTGAACTCACAGAGATCCACCTGCCTCTGCCTCCCGAGTGCTGGGATTACAGGCGTGCGCCACCACTGCCTGGCTGAGATTTTTTGAGAACAGGGAAATTGTAGAGATAAGGTTATTTAAGAGTTGAAAGTAGAGAAACCTTAGAGATGAGGGACTTAGCAGTGGAGACCAGAAAAGGCTTAGGTCTAAGAGGTTTTGTGGTCATTTGTTTGTGCGGTGGCAGAAGTTGCTAGCATATGAGAAAATCTGAAATCAAGTGCTCATTGAGCTGTACTGAGGCCAAGCCATCTGTAGTAAGACAGTGAAGCTTTAATGAAATTACTGAGTCTGAGGAGAAAAGGGTTGCAAAACAAACTCGGCCGCAGAGTTCCACTAAGCTCCAAGGGGGATCTGAGAGACAGAGAGAAGTCCGGGTGGGCATGGAGAAGCTGCAGGACCATCATCTGGAGGGATCTGAGAGACAGAGAGAAGTCCGGGCGGGCATGGAGAAGCTGCAGGACTTCAGCAGTAAGCTGAGAGGGAGCAGGATAGCAAAGTATAGGAACTTCTCCTGAGGGAAGAGAGGCGCAGGAGGCTCAAGGAAGAGACAGAGCAGGCATCTCTAAGGGGCGGTGAGGAAAAGGGTCACAGTATAGCATCAGAAGGGCATAAGGAAGCTGCTTGACTTCTAGGATGGAGCAAAGAGACAGAAAGGGCAGAGTTACAGAAGCCTGAAAAGTCTTAAGGAAGCTGTGGGACTGCAGCTCCTAGGGGGAGAGAAGGTACAAGAAAAGAGGAGAAAGCAGCTGAAGAGGTGGACTGGGAGAAGACTGTGGAAAAAGGGAAGGGGTAAGTGTATTGATGCCATGTGGGGCCATGTGGGGCCACATGAGGCCCCGGAGGACATAGTAGGTTCCAGAAGCTGGAGAGACATAGAGTAGGAGTAGGAGAGGAATGGTTAGAGCACATGGTGGGAAGAAGCAGCTGAGAGTCAGACTCTACAATTTGGAGTCAAATTTGATGGGTGGCAGAAGCCAGCAGGAACAAATGATCCATTTATACCTTAGGAGAGTCAAACAGCAGCTTAGTTCGGAGTGCTTTGATATGTTAAATAGGCACCTCAGTTAGCCATTTACCCCAGCCTGTTGCATCAAGATACTGTTTTAAAATCTAATTCTAACAGGACCTGGTGGTGCATACCTTTAATCCTGGCACTCCGGAGGCAGAGACAGATGAATCTTTGCATAGCAACCTCCAGCCCAGCCAAAGCCACAGAGGGAGACTCTGTCTGAAAACAAAAATAAGTACAGGCTGCCATCTGAAAAATACTGTGCTATCTTAATGAGTTGCTTACCTTCCCTGGGCTTCAGTTTCTTCCTCAAGGTTCTTCAATGCATGCCCCATGTGCAAGTCCCAACTCATCTGAGTGACAAAGGGCACCAGGAATGTCATGGCTGGCATTCAGGTTGCATGCATGGGGCCACACCTACCAGTTGTCAGAACCCACAGAGGCAACAGCAATTGATGCACCTGCCAGGAGAAAGGGCAACCATGTCCAGTGGACCCGGACATGATTAATGCCATCAATCTGGAGCAACTATAAGTGGCAGGCTGGGAACCATAGTGCCTTCTGGGCATGACCCTGCATGAGGGCATTAGCTACCGCCTGGCCACAATCTACCCATCTTCCTCTGTCATGAATGAGGTTAACACGGTGCTGGGCCAAGGATAAGTACTACCCATTGCCTCTGAGGCTTCCTAGAAGTGGCCCAGCCTGATCCATGAACCACTGGACCAGGGCAACTGTGCAGGCCCCTGAGCTCCCCCCACAGCAGGTATTGTATCTGACCAAGTCTCCATCCATTCTTTGGGACACATGACACCCATTCTATCACCAGAGAACCTGCTCTCCTGTGGTACCCACTACCAGCAGGGCTGCTGAGGTAGGTGCCTCAGTGGTGCCTGCGGTGACAAGCCGTGGTGTCTTACAACGGTTACCCATTCCAGTGCCGTGAGCAAAACCAAGCTAGGCCACTTCCTACTGCCCTGATAGGTTGATTCTAATGGCATCTACCATGTCACACCTGCTTACCACTTAGGCTCTGATGAGAAGTTAATGGAGAATGGTCCCATTCAAGCACTTGTGGAAGTACATGAGGATGTCTCGTACCAGAGTGGCTTTTACAGTCACACACATGTAAGCCAAGGGAGGCTGGAGCAGTACTGCAGACGTAGGACTCACTTGGTCATCATCATAGGGTGGGAGAAGAGACATTGCCAGATGGAAGCACGATCAAATGCTGGACTGCTGCCAACTCTTGTGGCCCATGGTGGAGTGAGTGGCCATGTGTGAATCTGTCTGTAACACCAACAAGCGTGAATTTCGTGCGAGGCATCTGGGGCAGTGTGGGAATGGAGGACATAGAGTCACAGTCACTAGGTGGGGTCCTCAGCCACAGAAGAGACCTTGAGGCCAATGACCAATGAAGCCTCCCGGCAACAGATCCACTAATGCTGCACCCTGCCTGGGAACTAATGATATGTGTGAGGCTGGTGGAGTCTGCAAACACCACAGAGGGAACTGGATAGGGGCTGGTTTGTAAACTACAAGGGAGTGTAGATCCCAGGCCCCCGGTCAGCCAGCCCAAGAGCTAAGACACTCCAATGTTCCTACTACTCAACTCCATTCCCATTTTCTTATTCTTTTGCTTTTGGTTGTTTCTGCCCATCTCCTTTGCCCCATTCTGACTTTCCAAAACCTCCAGTGGTGTTTTCTGGTCTTTAAATAAATTTATTTTTCTTATCACTGTTTTAAAATAAAACCAAAGTACTGACGAGAAAAGAAAGAAAGGAGGGAAGGAAGGAAGGAAGAGAGAAAGAAAAAGAGAGGAGTACAAAGAATAATTTGGGCTTTGGGGGAATTCAAATTTATCTGCTAGCATTACTTTCGCTTTCGTCCCTTCAGAGGACTGACGCTCATGGCGTCAACTCACTTCCCAACTGCAGGTCAGCAGCTTGCTAGATACCCCTATGACTTAAGGCATATGAGCTGACTCCCTAACTTTGGCTCAGTAGCTGCGCCTTAATCTACTGCTTTTTCAGGCAGTAATTGTGAATCTCCAGTTACCTGTCTACTTCTCTAGCATTGGCCTGGCTACTCAGGTCACAGCCTGGCAGGAATTCTGTTCCACAGGTGCCTGCTCTGTCACTGCCATTAAAGGAAGCTTTAACTAAATCTTTGTCATTCTATTTCTAAATAAGACTCAAGATTCAAAGGCTTGGGTAAAAACCTGCTGTCTCAGAGAGGTTGGGTCGCAACTAGCTAACCTTCTCTTCTTGCTGACATCATGGAAAGACCCTGCTTCCACTTTGCTAAACCAGAAAAACCTGAACACTCCAAACCCCTCCCTGCTACTTCCTGTGTCTCTCTATCTCTCCTGGGTGCCCTCTGATGCTCTATGATTACTTTCTGTCAATTTGTTACTAATGCAGCCTCCTGACCCAAGGTTAATTAATGCAAATGCAAACTTGGGGTTCACAGTGTGATGGGATATTCCCCAACATTATATTTCTGGGCAGGTGAATGAGAATAGCTGCTAATTTACTTTTCTTACTTTCTGAATAGAGTTGTAGATGTTTCCAGCAGAGTTAGCTTCCATGTGAGGACCTTTGTGATTCCCTTACTGGTTTTTGCTTATCTAGCCAATCCTTGTTGCTATACAGGAGCCAATACTTCAATGAAATGACCACAATACTTAGTCCCTGACGTTATTTGCTTGTAAGTATGACTACAGTCACCTGTGCTCCTCACTGGGGCCGAAATTATTCATTTCTTATCATGGCGTTTAATAGGCATCCAGCTTCTTTCAGGTGCTGACTAGTTGATACCCCTTGGCCCAGAATCTTCCTTTCCTCCTTTAAATTTTCTTTCTCATCATTATGAATTGAATTATGCATATTCTCTAGGAGCCGCTTTGCCCTTTGCAAATAAGGAAGACATCCGAGGAAATTATTCACATTTCCATTTTTCAAAACATATTCTCTTTCTCATGTGGGTGTTATTCCCAAATAAATCAGTTTGGCAGTAAATAATGCTTGTCATCATCTGCCTCACTTGCTTTAAGTTTTAGTTTCTCAAGTACATGGAAGTCTTTTTTTCAGTTGTCTCTTGCTATTTGTCCCTTTTAAATCTTACTCTTTAGGATGTTTATTTAAAGATAATTTATAGTAAAATGAGAGAAGCTGCCATCATGATCTGTGTGACACAGCCACACAGTGTTACAAAGCTTTCACACTGCTGACCCATCAGTGTCCTCTTTAATACATAGCACACACTAATTGATTTCAGATATATTGCCTATTTTTCACCTGCCTCGCTTTATAATTGGTTACTGAATGAGATAATAGAAGCAGAAAGCTTCAGTTGGATGCAAACAAAATATTGAGAAGCTGAATCTTGGGAAACTCGCCTGGATTCCGTTTTGACCTTGAGCCAAGTGATTCCCCCACTGTCAAGGTGACATTCCAGCACAATGAGAGGCAAAAAGACAACGAAAGAGTTTTTGAAAACAAAATTTATTCAAATTTTTTTTTTTAAAAATGAAGTTTATGCCTCTTTTACTTTTTGGAAGCTAAATATTCTTTGTTCTGTAACATGATGATATAATAGCAATGATAAACCTTCTGCATACTGTCTTTACTTTGCAAAGTAAAAATAGATGATTCCTCTAATACCAGTTTTTCTGGACATTTGGGGATTATTGAAACTTCAAAGTCTAGAAATGAAACTTACTTCCTTGTGTTCATTTGTTTGCTTATAATCCCCTCCCACTACTTCCTTTCCCTCCCTCGAATCCAAATGGGATTTACTGTTTTCCAAATCAATTTAAAATTCAAGGTCATGCCTGGACTGGTTTGTTCTTCCAGCCCAGTTACCATGCATGGTTTCTTACGTTAATTACTCCAAGGATTTTCAGGGACACAGACTCACAGACACATGTGAACATGAACATATGCATTCAATAAAAAATTTGTTCAGGGTATAGATGTTGACAGATAGTGAGTTTTTGAACTATGAGGTTATGGGACAGATTCCAGGTTGTCTTCTTGGTGACCAGAATGACTTGGGGTGGTGCCCAGGGAAGGAGAGGCCACTTCAGTTGGAGGGTGGGATAACTTCAAGAAAAAAGTGATATTTGAACTGAAATCTGAGTGACTATGAGGCATTGTTACTTAGATTGTGAGAATAGCATTCCAGGCCCAGAGAACAGCATGTACAAAGGCCTTAAAATAGAATTTGGCTTTTCAGGGAACATGGATTGGAATAGGGAACAGAATTAACAATTCTGTTTTGAACACATAAATTTAAGTTGATTACTGACATCCATGTGGACATTTTGCATCTGTAGCTAGTTATATCAGCATTGAGGATGTAGATAAAATTTGGAAAGCATCAGCCCATGAATGTCATTTAAGTTAGATAATTCATGGCCCTGTAAAGAGATAGAGCCAAGAGCTGTCTAACTGTGTGAACCTAACATTCACACACTGAGAAATAAAAGAAGAACAATCAGCAAAAGAAATTGAGGAGCCACTGGAGACAGGGAGAAATCCAGAGGGGTTCAAAGATGAATATTCTAAACATGAAGGGCCAACTGTGCCAAAATGCAGTGTGGTAGATTTTTTTAAATGTAAAAATCCTTTTCATTAATTTTGATGATGTTAGTTGCAGGAGAAGCAAAGGTGAAGTCGCTTTATCCAGGCATTGCCTAATTTAAACTAAACTGCGGCACCACTTCATTGCTCAGGTCGGCTCAGATCTCTGCTTGCTGCAGCTGCTTTCTTCCTGGGCCCCAGGACTGAGAGCTCTGCATGCTTTAGTTACTTTCCCACCTAGAAGATAACAGTCAGTTCAGCCCTTCACCACAGGCCTTCCTTTGAATCACCATTTGAATCTGAAAGTCTGTTTTGTTTCCCTGAATACAGAGAAAAGAAAATATATTTTGTGAGACCCTGAGTCTGCTCAAATTCCAGCATAGATTCAATCCAATCTCCACTTACCTAATGAATGTAGATTAAATTTGTTTTGCATAAAATAGCTTTGATTATGATTGGATTCCACACCCTACTTCTTTTGGAGACCTTTGCTGTTTTTCAAGGATGTTACATATTCTTTTAAGGATATAAAGAACATACTTAGAGAGAGCAGCAGAACATTTGGAAAGCGGATTCCTGTGATGTTTCCCACATTCCTTTTTGATTGAGTGATGATGCTTGGTGAAGATGGCCTGAAGAGTTTCACCGCCTGGTCCTCACTGTCATTATTCCACTTTTGTGTACTACTGAGACAGAATCACAAGATAAAGATATTAGACTTGAGTCTGAGATAACTAAGTCCTGCTCTGAACTCCGAGCTAAAATCTATGTTCTAGAGTATCTCAAGTAAATGACCTGTCTGATACATCAACATAATTTTTGAAAGGGTGAAGTCATAGCTCAGACCAATGTAATGTGAATATATAGTAAAGATTTTATTTATTGAGAGAACACTAAGATTTAAAAACTTGTCCAAAGAATAATTGTGATTATATATGTGTGTGGTTTGTATGATTTAACAAGTAAATAAGATTTATCAGAGTAAAAAGTGGGTGCTTTCTAAGATGACAATGAATAATCCTTGTGCTTATTTGCTCTCTTGAATAGAAATGATTTGCATCATTAGTGGAGAAAATAATTCAGACCAACCTCTACACCTGCAGAATTGGAAAGTCAACAGAAAATCAGGTACAATATTGCATTGAAAAAAGATCCCACAATCTTTTCAGCCTATTTTCAAATGTCAGGAGGTTTTTCTGACACTGCTCATATGTGTGCATGATACTGAGTAGCACATCTTCTGTTTATATATGCTGAGCAGAACAGTGTGTATTATCTCATTGAAGGTTTACTGACCTTTTGAGGCACACCATTTTATTAACTTTATCTTATAGAAGTGACAATTATGGTTTGGAATGGTTTATTAACTAGATGATGGTCATAAAATTCCCAAGTGCCAGGGAGGCTATCAGACAGGCTCAGCTGACTCCAAAATCTTTGAGTCACTGCCTATTTTCACTATGATGAGAGCCGAGAGAAATGACGAAGATGAAATACTTTAAAGATTGTGAGTACATTACAAAATGTAAGGCATTTTCTGCTAACTCTACATTGCTATGAACAAAATAAGGCAGTAAGAATTGTTGCCAGGCCTGTGTGGAAGAAGTGTTCATCACAGCAAAGGCCTGAGACTTTACTCTGCTCACTTACTGATCAGTTTTGCTAACACAGCCTGCCCTTCCCTCCCTCTGGTTTTTATCTCTTTTCGTTAGTGGGTGGATGTCATGAATAGGCTTTCTTGGACCACTTTTTGTTACATCTATGGAAAGTATCTACACTGAAAACTTCTCACTTTGTTTTCTTAGCAAGAAGGGCAGAAGGAATGCCTGAGGTAGACCTTGGTATGCCTAGCTGTGAACGTGAGCAAGAGCATCATGACTAACTAGTGTAAGACTATGGGCAAATAACTAGCTGGTTTGTCTTAAGTCTTGCATCCAAGTCACTTGAGGGAGCAGGGAAATCCTTATACCACAAGAAAGTCCAGAGGAGTCTCAAATGTTCCATTCTGCATAGAAGAGCAAAGAGGCCTGCCTTGATGGTTACTGCAGTGCTAAGTAGTGGGGCATCAGAAATGCAGGTTCTGTTCTCTTCTTTCCATCTTCTCCCCTCCTGTCTCCCTCCTTGTTTCCCCTCAATTCCCTTCCTAGCCTCTCCTGGCCATCTGTCTCTTTCCTCTCACCCCATCCTCTTACCCTGTTTCCTTCCATCTCTCATTTGGGCCTCCCTGCCCCTTTTCAGGAGTAGTGCTAGAACCTAGGGCCTCACGAGTAGAATTGAGTGCTGTATCACTTAGCCCCAGCTCCAGGACTTCCAATGTTCTTTGTCCCTTGTGCTATCCTTCCTAGCCTGCTTTCTCCTCTTCCTACCCTACCACTTGCTCCAGTCTCCTCCTTTCCCTTCCACCCTTCTTCATCTCTTGTCTTCTTCCTTTTCAGGCCTATTCCCTTCCCTTTTACCAGGACCTTGATAGAGAGATCTAAGAAATATGGAGACTAGTTCTCCTGTTCCTAATTTAGAAGAGCTATGGAATTGAAATCTAGAAGGACTTGCTGCTGTTCCTTCTTTCTATGACAACTTCACCTTATCAATGAGGGAAAGAATTAGAGACATTAACCTAAACCTAGGTATCCTGATTTCTGTACTGAGTTTCTCTGTGGCTGGAGGATCAATGACATGTTATGTTCCCTTCTCATCTTTGCTGAGCAGTGTACTGAGGGACTTAGAAATACACTGGAATGAATAAGGAGTACCTCAACGCCCCTCCCCGATCTCTTTCCCTAAACCCGCCCCTTCAAAGCCTGTCAAACAAAGCTCCTCCCACAGAGAGGATCAAGACCACTCTCACAGGCTATATAAGCTGCAACCCAGAAAACAGACAAGTGGTTCCTCCGGTCTCTTGTCCCCATCTCCTCTCTGCGGACCGGGAAATCACCTGGGAATGCTTTACCCATTAAATGGACCTTTTCCTAATTTGGTCTGATATGGATTGTTGCGGTTGGCGGAGAGACCTATCAGGGTGCAAAAAAACTTATCAGTGAGGTTTGTAATACTGAGGCTGGTGAAGAGAATGTGTGTCATATAGAGGCCAAACCTCATCGTGAAATAGAGCACCCTCCTCAGCTAGTGAGAAATACATAGCAGGTATACAATATAAGAAAAATCATGTCTAGAGCTACAGCTTAATGTCCCCAGGAAAGGGAAAAAAAAAGGATCTCAAAATAAGACTGGTAAGGAAAACAGATAATGAGCTTGGTGAAGGCAGCCAGAGACCTGCCACCATACCAACAAGGCTTTCTTCCAGTTTCCCAGTGGGAAAATGAAATGCAACACCAAATTTCCTTTATGTGACAGGCAAACAAGGTGTCTCCTGCCATGTCCATGCTTCCTCCCCGTGCTTCCCACTGGCCATGTCTTTGAGGGAGTGGAGATGGGAGCTTCCACGGGAAAAGGAAGGAAGTAAAGAGGGGTAGGCAGGCCCTGGTAGCCCCACCAAGCAAGCTACTTGGTCTACTGGGCAAATTCTCTAGTTTTACCAGAGTCTGTTTAATTCCCTTTGTTACCTTTATGTTGGGTGATAACTAGCATTTAGCCAGCAGCACTTTGGGGAGGGCCAGTGTCCCCATGGAGGTGGGAGCCATGAATAGGGTGTTGGTCCTGCTTTGCCAGGCTGAGAGTTGGGGAGGAGAAACTGAATTACTTAGAAACAGGAAGGAGACTCTGGTTGTCAAAGGCTGGGAAGCAAATGGGAGTAAGTACTAATAGATTTCTTTCTGAGGTGTTGAGAATATTCTAGAAATAGTAGTACAATTTTGTAACTACTAAAACCACTGACTTGTACATTTAATGAGCTGAATTTCATAATATGTCAATTATATTTCAATAAAAGGAGTTTGAAACTTAAAAAGAATATTGAATTTTGAAGAGGTGCTCAATATGGTCAGGATCAGTCACTTTTCCCCAGATGTCCTGTGTAGCTGCTAGAGGAAATGATTACCTAATTTATTCTAGTATAATAAAAACTTAGAAGTCAGAAATTGAAATAAAGACCTAAAGAATCCAAGGAAAGTAGAGCAATTGGCCGACCTCTCTGCATGTTCTCGGACCCTTTACATTGGAAATTCCCCTGGAACTCCTCCCAAGTCTCCTCCTGCCCTCTCCAGCCACCCTGCAAAACCCCAAGAACCTTATATGGCTAATGCAGGTCAGCCAGTCACTGACTCCTTCTTAGATGGAAGGTTGCTTTGTTGGCACAGTGGAATGGTTGTATGGACAACTCTCCTGTAGATTGTCAGTATTTCAGTATCTTACACAGTTTCATAGTTTCCATTTTTATAATGGGATAATGGTCCACTGTGCTCCAGAATTCACGGGCATGTGTCTCCAATGTTGACCATGAATTAATGTTCCATTTTTATTATTGGTGTCAACAAGAGCAATAAAGTTCTATTTTCATTCACAAATCCTGGAGGCAACTGTTACAGCTCCAAAGGAAAAGGTATCCTGACTTGTTGGCAAGCCAGGCTATACCTACAGCTGTGAAGGGAGGTATCCTGGATACCTACAGCTGTCAGGAAAAAAGTATCCTGACTTGTCAGGGAAGTCAGGCTATACTTACAGCTGGGTTCAGGTGGGGGATGGTCTCCCACAGGATGTGGCAATCCTGCTCCTCTCTGAGAAAGCAGTTACTTCTGAGCTCTGCTCCACATCCCTAAGGGAGTTTCCCATCAGAAAACTGCCCAGGGTGTTACTTCTGCTTCACTCTGCTAAGGGAGAAATCCCTGCAATCTCCATGGGCTCTGGCAAAAAAGTTGTTACTTCTGCATGGCTCCCAGGGCTGTTTTCCAGCAGAGGTGTGAGTTGCTTCTGCTTGGCTCCCCTCAGGGAACTGCCCCATGGAGAAAGAAGCTCTTCACCCAAAACTCTTTTAAGAGACTTATTTGGGAAGGAGGAATCCAGGAGAGTGGCTGCCTCTGCCAGGGTAGAGAAGGACAGCTGCCAACTGAGCAGGCAGAGGGGCTTATTTATATAGGGCTTCTTGGGGTCAGAGTTTCTCTAAGGAGAAGATTTTCAGGGAGGGAATTGGTCAGATATTGGTCTACAGTTTCGACAAGCTCAGATTGACTAGATTTTGTGCTCAGGGACTGGTTGGTTTTCCTGCTCAGGGACTGGTTGGTTTTCCTGCTCAGGGACTGGTTGGTTTTGTGTTCAGTTAGTTGGTAGAGGCAGATTTAGGTCTGGTTTGGGGGGCCAAAGTGTGTTTCTTTGGCTCTGGCCTCAGGTCAGGGTATTTTTTGTTGTAATTGTTCTGGTTTCAGGGCTAAAGTGTGTTTCTTTCATGGACTCTGATTTCAGGGCCACGGTTGGTTGACCTGGTTTCAGGGGCGGTGGCGGTGGCGGTGGTGGTGGTGATGGTGGTGGTGGTTCTTTGACTCTTACTCTACACTGGTTTCTATAAACCTCTTTCTGGAATCTGTATCCTACAGGACTGGACTACTGTCCCTTGCTGGAACTGTGCCATTAGCCATATAGTTTACCTTGTAAGCTAAGTCTTTTTCTTGTCTGTCTTTTTCTTTCTTTCCTTTTTGATTTTTTTTTTCTTTTGAGATAGGGACTCTATGTAGCCCTGGCTGGCCTGGAACTTGGTATGTAGGCCACACTGACCTTGAACTCATAGATATTCACCTGCTCTGTCTCCTAACTGGTAGGACTAGAGGGATAAAGGTGTGCACTGCCATCCCAGCACTAAGTCTTCTTGAATACTGCCTGCTCTCCACTCACCCACCCCAACAGTCCCTTAAACAATACAGCTCTTCAGATTGTTTCTACTGCTAGACTTACAACTCCATTTTGTAATATGTTTATCTACCTGACTCCTTTGCCAGAATTTGAGGCCCCCTGAGGTCAGATACTGTGTCTTATTAATTTCTGGTCCCCTGTTGCCTCTGTCTGGCAGACAGAAGGTATAAAATGCATGTTAATTTGATTTGATTGAATTGTGGA
This sequence comes from Onychomys torridus, assembly GCF_903995425.1. Taxonomy (NCBI): domain Eukaryota; kingdom Metazoa; phylum Chordata; class Mammalia; order Rodentia; family Cricetidae; genus Onychomys; species Onychomys torridus. The sequence goes on along the minus strand of NC_050452.1, from coordinate 857,762 downwards.
CAGTCCAAAGAACAGCACAACGTCTCTGTATCTGTGGAATTATTCCCTTGGGACTAATTGCAAGAATTAAATGACTGAGCCAGACGGCACAAATGTTCCTCTGCACTTGCCATATTGTTTTCTCAAAGGTGGTACACATTTGTAGTGCCAGCTGAAATGAATGAGTGGACCATATTCCTGTCACCTGGCCAGGTGCAAATTAAGCAGGTGTCAAATGACATTTTAAGAGTAATTTGATTTGTGTTTCTTCAATTACTACTAGGGTGGGACATCTGAAGTGTCTGTTCCTGTTTCTATTTCTCCTCATGGAAATTTCATATTCTTTGACTATTTGTCTACCAAACTTCTATGGATATCGCTCTGTGTAAATAAAGTTCTGATTGGCCAGTGGCCAGGCAGAAAGTATAGGCGGGACAAGAGAGAAGAGAATTCTGGGAAGTAGAAGGTTGGAGAGAGACACCGCCAGCCGCCGCCATGAGAAGCAACATGTAAAGACACTGGTAAGCCACAAGCCATGTGGCAAAGTATAGACTAACAGAAATGGGTTAATTTAAGATAGAAGAAGTAGATAACAAGAAGCCTGCCACAGCCATACAGTTTGTAAGCAATATAAGTCTCTGTGTGCTTTCTTGATTGGGTCTGAGAGACTGTGGGACTGGTGGGTGAGAGAGATTTGTCCTGACTCTGAGCCAAGTAGGAAAACTCTAACTACAAATGGCGACCAACGAGTTGGCAAGAATTTCCACCTAAAACCTGAGAAAAAAGATTCTAAAATGGAGCTAAAAACAGCTTCCTAGTTGTCTCTTTCAAGTTAGCGGCAGCCTGCCAGTTTCTGGTGTGTGCTTCTGACCTGCAGTGTGGTGGGAATGAGGAGTCTACAAGAGGCACTTTACTCTGCTGGGTGGTGGATTTAGCCTTTGCTAGTTAAAAAAAAAGTTTCTGGGCTATGCACTACTTTGATAGAACTGCTTCTGATAGTTGATGGTACACATGGCTCCAGACCCAGAGCTGGCGGCAAACTGTACCACTGCCATGTTGGGAAGCTGAGGTGGGCGGAGCCAGCAGCCACAGCGGAGCTTCAGTCTTACAAAGATGGATATTACACAGAGAATCTGGTTTGTCTTGTCTTTGGGATTTTTAACTGCAGAAAAAGATTTGATCATAAAACCTGTTGAGTTAAACAAATATATAAATTTTAAAGGTACCTTGACTTCAAAATTTGGATATAAGGATATGTTGCTTTGGAAAAGAGTCTCTGCTTTTGTTTCCACAGAAAGCCAGATTAAGATACATCAGGTTTGATCGGCCAAGACCACCTGAAAGGTCTCCAATGACACCATGGCCCAGATGATCCAACATCCAGAATGGTTTCAAGGCAACTGGCTCAGAGGTTCACCCTAATAGACTACTCCATAATCCTAAAATTTTCTTTGTGTCCCCATAAGATACAGCGCCCCCTTCCAGCAGGAAGTAGAAAGAAAAACTACGCCCAATTTCCCAAAATTATCAAGCTGGCTTTGGAGATGGAATTGGCTCACTCCTTCTCTAAACCCAGACATACTGCTAAAAGAAAAGGTTAAGAGATTCTTGTGTCCCAAATCAGAAGAGCCCTCTGGTGTGGGACAGAAAAAAAAACAATATTTTTATTTAAATTGGGTTGATTATAAATGTGATCTCTTTCTAAAGAAAAAGAGGGGATATGATATAGATATAATAGGATGAAAGGGTAGATTAAGGAACTTCTAAAGAACAACAACTTGTTTAAAATATTTTACATTGGTATAGATTTTAGTCTACTGATACAAACTTAAAGTTAATTTTGTTATACTATGTATATATTTCTACTCATGTTTAAGGTTATGTTTGTATAGCTCATTTAAAATTGAGTTCCCACTTATTAATTATTCATCTTAGTTCCTGTGTTAATGGAATTCTGTTCAGAAAGTATTTTCCTATGCCAATACATTCAGGGCTGTTTCCCACTTTTTCTTCTATCAATTTCAGTGTTTCTAGCCTTATGTTGAGGTTCTTGATCCATTTGGAGTTGAGTTTTGTGCAGGCAGATATGTATGAATTGATTTGTATTCTTCTACATGCATCTATCCAGTTTGACCAGCACAATTTGTTGAAGATGCTGTCTTTTTTACAGTATGTATTTCTGGTTTCTTTATAAAAAATCAAGTGTCCTTAGGTATGTGGATTTATGTCTGGGTCTTTGAGTCCATTGATCATTGTGTCTGCTTTTATTACTACATACCATGCTATTTTTATTACTATAGAATTGTAGAACAACTTGAAATTGGGGGCAATGATACTTCCAGCAGTTCTTTGATTATTTAGAATACTTTACTTACTGATTTTTGTAAGTTAAGTGTATTAGTTGTTAGTTGTGTCCAGCTACTTTGTTGAATATTTTTATTAGCTGTAGGAGTTTCCTGGTGGAGTTTTTAGGGTTACTTATGTATACTATTATATCATCTACAAATAAAGATACTTTGACTTCTTCCTTTCCAATTTATATCCCCTAGATCTCCTTCAGTTATCTTATTGCTCTAGCTAAGACTTCAAGTACTATATTGAGTAAGTATGAAGAGAGTGGACAATCTTATATTGTTCCTGATTTTAGTGGAATTGCTTTGAGTTCTTCTCCATTTAAGTTGATGTTGCCTGTGGGTTTGCTGTAAACTGCCCATATTTTATAATACTGAAGTATGTCCCTGTAGCCCCACAGCTGCTCAGACCCAACCAAGGAAACACACAGAAACTTATATTGCTTACAGACTGTATGGCTGTGGCAGGCTTCTTGTTATTTACTTCTTCTATCTTAAATTAACCCATTTCTATTAATCTATACTTTGCCATGTGGCTTGTTGCTTACCAGTACCTTACATCTCCTTGTCATGGTGTCAGCTGGCAATGTCTCTCTCCTCAGCCTTCCACTTCCCAGATTTCTCCTCTCTGCTTGTCCCACTTATACTTCCTGCCTGGCTACTGGCCAATCAGTGTTTTATTTATTAACCAATCAGGGCAACACGTTTAACATATAGAATATCCCACAACACTTCCCCTTTTCTTTTTTTCAAAAAGGAAGGTTTTAATTTCCACATAGTAAAATTACAGATAAGAAAACAATTATCAAGCAAGAATTACAGTTACACTGTTTAGTCTATTTATAATATCTAGTCTATTTGTATTTGGCAAAATTAAAGAAGATATCCTATCTATCCTATATTTGTGAGTCTAAAGTTTTATATCTAACTTATATTTTATCATAACTAAGGAAAATTGTAACTATCTAGCTTCAACTACACCAAAGACCTCAGAAGGATATACTATTACCTGAGAAATGGGAGAAGTATGCAAGCAAATTTTGGGAGAAACCATGTCTCAAAAACAAACAAACAAAAACAAAAACAAAAACAAAAACGAATCTCTCAACCTTTTGTTTTAGCAATATGCCGATAGAACATCCCACAGCATGTCCCCTATATCTATGTTCTTTCCAGGGCTTTTATCATGGAGTCTTGAATTGTTTTAAAGGCCTTCTCTGCATCTAATGAGATGATGATGTGGTTTTTGTCTTTCATTTTGTTGTAGATTACATTTATCGATTTTCATATATTGAATGGAACCATCCATGCACTTTTGGGATGAAGCCTATTTGATCATGGTGGATGATGTGTTATTTGATTTGGTTTGCAAGTATTTTGTTGAGTATTTTTGCATCTATGTTCATAAGGAAAATGGGTCTTTAATTCTCTTTCTTTCTGGAGTCTTTGTGGTTTGGGTATTAGGGTAACTGTAGATTCATAAAATGAATTGGGCATTATTCCTTCTGTTTTCCATTTTGTGAACTATTTTGAGGAGCTTTGGCATTAACTCTTCTTTGAAAGTAGAATTCTGCACTAAAACTGTCTGACCCTGGGCTCTTTTTGGTTGGGAGATTTTAATGACTGGCTCTATTTCCTTAGAGGTTACAGGTCTATTTAAATTCTCTGATCTTGATTTAACCTTAGTAAGTGGTATCTATTGAGAAAATTATCCATTTTCCAATTTTGTGGAGTATAGGTTTTAAAAGTATGTTCTTATGCTTTTTGGGTACTTTCCTTGCTAGGTCCCCCCATTTTTTCTAATTTTGTTAATTTGGATTTTTCTCTCTCCACCTTTTATTTACTTTGGATAAGGATTTGTCAGTCTTACTGATTTTTTTCAGAGATCCAACTATCTGTTTCATTGATTTTTTTTTTTTTTTTGTTTTCCATTTTGTTGATTTCAGCCGCAAGTTTGATTATTTATTGCTGACTACTTCTGGGTGTGATTTCTTTTTGTTCTAGAGATTTCAGGTCTTCTCTTAGGTCATTAGTATCTCTTCAGTATTTTCATGTAGGTACTTAGTGCTATGAACTTGCCTCTTAGAACCACCTTCATTGTATCCCATAATTTTGGGTATTGTGGTGATATATTGTGTACCCTAAGGATCAGAGGACAGAGCCAGCCACTAGACTAGACATAGAAGTCAGGCTGTTGTGGCATACACTTTTAATCCTGTCACTTGGGAGGCAGAGATCTATCTGGATCTCTGTGAGTTCAAGGTCATGATGGGCTACATGAGACTGATCCAGTATAGAAGAGAAACTGAGTCAGGCAGTGGTGGCACACACCTTTAACTCCAGCACTTGAGATCTCATGCCTTTGCTTGGGAAGCACACATGCCTTTAATCCCAGAAAGTAATACAGCAGGGCAGAGAAAGGTATAAAAGGCATGAGGAAACAGGAACTCACTGTCTTTAGACTGATTTTGTAGAGGTAAGAACTAGTGGCTAGCTGTTCTGCTTCTCAGATCTATCAGCTAAGTTTATTAGGGTATATAATATTTCACCACAGGGTATGCTGTATATTCATTTTCATTCAATTCTAGAAAATCTTTGATTTCTTTCTTAATTTGTGTCTTGACCCATTTTTCTTTCTTTCTTTTTTTTTTTCTTGGGCAAATCTCATTTTATTTGTAAATTATTAGACAACTAAGTTAAAGTTAAAGACTAACATCTATTCTGAAGGCTGTAAAGCAAAAATTACGCAAGTTACACTGCTCAGAGTTAGCGATGACTGTGATACCAAACGTGTAAGTATTAGGAGGACTTACAGCTGGACTCCTTTTTTTTTTAATATTTTTTTTTAATAAAGAAATTTTCTACTCACCCTGCATACCACCCACGGACCCCACCTCTTTCCTCCTCCCACCCTCAACCCTCCCTCTCAAGCCACCCCTGCCCCATCCCCATATCCTCCAAATCAAGGTCTCCCATGGGGAGTCAGCAGAACCCAGCACATCTAGCCGAGGCAAGCCCAAGCCCCTCCCCACAGTACCCAGGCTGCTCAAGGTGGCACATCACAGGCACTGGGCTTCCAAAAGCCTGCCCATGCACCAGGGATGGATCCCGATTCCCCTGCCCAGGTGTCCCCCAAACAGTTCGAGCTAAACAGCTTTGACCCATTTTTCATTCAGTAGAGAGTTGTTCAGTTTCCATGGGTTTGTAAGCTTTCTGTTGTTTCTATTATTGTTGATATCCAGCTTTAATCTGTGGTGGTCTGATAGGGTGAAGGGTGTTATTGCAATTTTCTTGTATCTGTTGATACTTACTTTGTGTCTGAGTATGTGGTTAATTTTGGAGAAAATTCTATGAGGTGTTGGGACAAAAGTATATTCTTTGTTTTGAGGTGAAATGTTCTGTAATTATCTGTTAGGGCCATTTGGTTTATAATTTCAATTAGCTCCCACATTTCTCTGTTTAGCTTTTGTCTGGATGATCTCTCTATTGGAGAGTGGGGTACTGAAGTCTTCCAGCATCAATGTATGAGGATCAATATGTGACTTAAGATGTAGTAGTGTTTCTTCTCCAAACTCAGGTGCCTTGTGTTAGAGCCACAGACATTGAGAATTAAAATGTCATCTTGGTGGGTTTTTCCATTGATGAGTATGTAGTGTCCTTCCCTATTTCTTCTGATTAGTTTGGTTTGAACTCTATTTTGTCAGATATTAAAATGGCTACAACAACTTGTTTCTTAGGTCCATTTGCTTGGAATATTCTTTTCCATCATTTTTCTCTGAGGTGTTTTCTATTCTTGTTGTTCAGGTATGTTTCTTGGATGCAGAAGAAGGATGGCTCCTGTTTTCACACCTATTCTGTCAGTTTGTGTCTTTTTATTGGGGTATTGAGACCATTGATGTTGAGAGATATCAATGAGCAGTGTTGATTCCTGTCCCATTTGTGGTGTGTGTGTGTGTGTGTGTGTGCGCGCGCGCGCACGCTCTTCCCTTCTCTTGACTTAACTGGTTTAACATTATTTCCTGTGTTTTCTTGTATGTAGTTAACCTTTCTAGGTTTGACTTTACCTTCTAGAACGTTCTGTAGGGCTTGATTTGTAGATGGATATTGCTTAAATTTGGTTTTATCATGGAATGTCTTATCCATCTATAGTGATTAAAAGTTTTGATGGGTATAGTATTCTGAACTGGCATTTGGGGTTTCTTAGAGTCTGTAGAACATCTCTCCATACCTTTCTGGCTTTTAGAGTCTCCATTGAGAAATCAGAATGATTCTAATAGGTCTGCCTTTCTATGTTACTTGATCTTTTTCCCTTGCAGCTTTTAGTATTCTTTAACTATTCTGTATATTTAGTATTCTGATTATTATGTGCTGAAGGGACTTTCTTTTCTGGTCCAGTCTATTTTGTGTTCTGTATGTTGCTTCTTGTACTTGACAGGCATCTCCTTCTTTAGGTTAAGGAAATTTTCTTCTATGACTTTGTTGAAAATATTTTCTTTGCTTTTGACCTGAGTTTCTTCTCCTCCCAGAATTCCTATTATGTTAGACTTAGTCTTTTAACAGTGTCCCAGATTTCCTGGATGTTTTGTGACAGGAGGTTTTTTTTTTTTAAGATTTAAATTTTTCTTTGACTGATATATCCATTTCTTTTATCATGTCTTCAGTGACTGAGATTCTCTCTCATCTTTTGTATTCTGCTGGTGAAGCTTGCCTCTGAGGTTCCTGTTAAGAGTTCCTAAATTTTTCATTTCCAGATTCCCCTCACTTTGGATTTTCTTTATTAATTTTATTTCAGATTTCAGATCTTGAATGGTCTTATTCATTTCCTTCTGCTGCTTGTGTTTTCATAGATTTCTTTAATGGGTTTATTAATTTCCTCTGGATCTCTATCATATTCATAAAGGCTGTTTTAAGGTCCTTTATTTGTGCTTCTGTTTTCATAAAATTGTAATGATTATTTGGGAATTTCATGTCATTCACTCTGATCACCCCCACTTCCCCATGCTCCAAGGTCTGGCCCCCACCCTTGTGATCTCCCCCCAAAAAAGAAGACGTAGAAAAAACAAACAAAAAGCCCCACAAGTTCTATTGTGTTGCCTGTATACTCACTGGGGCATGCTGAAACTCCTAGTAGCCAGCCCCTTAAAGAAAACTGTGTCTTCCCCACTGCACCCTGCCAGAAGTTTTCAGTTGTGGAGAGCTACCCTTCAGCATCATTATCATGATTTTTAAAAGTTCTCTTTGATGGTTCCCTGTCTAGGCTGTTACTTTTTTTTTTTTTTTTTGGTAGGGGAGGGAATTTGGGGAGAATGTGGGGTTGTCCCCAAAGTCTTCTATGTTCCTCTTTCTCAACTGTGAGTCTGCAATCATCAATGCTACTGCAAGTATAGCTATTTGCTCTTTACAGCCAGTAGGAGCATGGATCATGGACCACATGGTCTCCATCATCAGTACCTGCCATGGACCTCAGCATGGTCTCCTGTGGCAAAACAGACAATGGACATTAAGAAAACCCTCACCGGTAGCACAGGCCAAGTTATCAACATGGCCTCAGGTGCAGCTCAAGCCACCCATATCAACATGGCTTCAAATGTCAGCACAAACCATAGACATCCACATGGCCCTTGGTAGCAACACATAGCCTTCTCTCATACCTGTCATCACTGTCTGGTCTCTAGTTCTACCTCTTTCCAGTGTGCATGTATCCCTCAGTCCCTCCATCTTTCCCAACTCTCCATCACATAAGTGGCGTTGGAAACTTCAATGTGTCACTTGGTACATATATTTGCCCAAAATTACTTTACATGTAAATAGTCATTGTAGAGAGTCATTAGTCTGATTCAATACTTCTGGTTTCTGATGCTCCATAAATACTGGACCATTGCCAGGACTCATCTCAGATATTCTGCTGTTGCCCAGAGTCAGGGTGATCTTGTGGCTAGACAGGACATCCAGATTGTGACACACCTCCTTGATCTTACCACCCTCGATGTTGGCCTCACTGAGGCTCCTCAGGCTCTACCTTTGTGCTTGTAGTTATGGTTATTTGACTTCAAATAACAAAATCAAGTGTGAGTGTCTTAGAAATATAGGGGTTTCTTTTTAGTGTAAAGAATTCCATAGTTGTATAGCTGCTGGGTCATTTGTATCTCTGTGATGAAGAGGCTAAAAACTCAAATTCTCTTGGCCTTCCTCTTGTGCTTACTACCTCACAGTTGTGAGATAGTTGTTGGGCCTCTGTGTCAAAGCAAGGAGGAAGAACAGTCCTTTCTACCAGGAAAATAATTTTTTCTTATAAACCTTCCAGTAGACTTTTCTTAGTTTTTGTTAGCCAGAGTGAGTCACATGGACATGCTTAGCTGCAACAGTGTGGCAGTCTGGCAAAACATTTAATTATTTTTGGTTCTTTAGTAGGAAACAGAAGAGAAGTGAGGTTTGGGAAACCCATTGATTGAATCAGCTGATGATGAATGCTTCTATTTCATAATTTCTCCTTTTGAAACCTTTTAAAAGTTGATTGTCTCACCTGTATGAAGACTGACTGTCTTACTATGTACCTTTGCCTCGGCCAGGGTTGTGCAGACCAGTTTGCTGCAAATTTGCAGCCATTGTCCTGCCTCCCAGTGCTGAGATAGAGGGCATCATGCCCTGTAAAAATGTGCCATGCATGTTAAATTATTTTATTTATGTAGTTATATTTCATTTTACAAAAATGCCTTGCATATTGAGTCTTTTCTTCATTTGGATTCATTAATTTGTGATATAGCCAAACATTAATTATTTTATAGATATAAATATCCATATTGATAGGAACTCATTATTTTCTGTATTCCTTGTTAGTAGTACTCTCATTATCCATATTATTACACATATGTTTCAGAATTGTGGAATTAAAAATACTAGGTTTTAGTTAAAAACAATATTAAATCCATAAATTTAGTTAAGTTCAATTCCATTGGTTAGTATAGACATTTTAATGTTTTTGGTCTCTTAATTGTGGAACTATTTCTCCACTTATTTGAATAATTTCCTTTTTAATTTAAAATTTCCTCATTTATTATAAATATATTTTTTACAGGTTTTAACATTTCACCTGAAGGTTGTGAAATTTGCTGTCTGTAAGGGTTCATTTTCTTTTCTTTTTTGTAGGGACTTGGTGATTTTTTTTTAATTGAGAGATTTTTCTATTCATTTTACATACCAACCACAGATTCCCCTGTCCTCCCTGTTAGTTATTATGGCACTCTTACCTTGCGAGGAACACAGAAGAGATTTTATTAAAGAGGATAGAGGTGACACGCCTGTGTGAAACACACGTGGGTGAGGAGATAAGGGGGGCTCATGCAAGATGGCACCGGCTTTATAAAGGTTGGGCCACTCATGTGTACAGGAACTCGTGTGGGTACTCCATGAATGCACGTAGATTACATGGCTGCACATGCCCTTTACGCAGCCATGTAAAGCCACAGAGTCCCGGTCCCGCAAGATGTCTGACCCGCAGATGGCTATTTTGAACCGGAAATAATTAGGCGGTCCACCAGGCAAGCCCAACCGTGTGGACATGTAATTTTCTATCATTCCCGACTCATATGTTTTAAAAAAAGAAAAAAAAAATGTGGATAGATGGGTATGGGACACCTTTTCTCTCAAAGACTGCTTCAGGCTGAATGGTGGATGTTGATTAGTTCTTAGGGAGAGATGGGGAAGCTGCCTCATGAAGTCCTGCAGCTGTGTTCATCCTCTATGGTGTGGCTGGTCCTGGGATGAAGTTCTGTCATGCCTTGTCCTGCAGCTGTTCGTCCTTTATGGTGTGGCTGGGAACCTTCTGTTTGACAAGACACTGGTAACATAAAAAGCTTAGAGAAAAGACTCATTATTATTTTATTTTTGGCGATGACATTTATCTGAGGTAGATCTGGCCTGTCTGGATGGAGACATGTTAAAAAGGTGGCTGTGATGTTTTAATTTTTTTCTGTAACAAGCCTTATTTAAGGCAGTTTATTTAAGGCACCTGTTTGTTTTGTGAGTTTAGCATTTAGGAAACACAGGTGATCAGTTGCTGAGTATTGAACAGTGATAGATTGTTATAGCCTTACCGCCTAGATATTTTGATGGTCCCTTTTACCTCCGGCCCTGTGTGGCCCTAGTTGGGAAGGGAAGGGGTGATACCTTATTCCTCTGGAATTGGTGACAAGGCAGTGGATCCTGGTGTCCTCTGGAGCTTGAGAGTGGAAGAGAACTTATTTTTTTGAATTAGAGACAAGGCAAAGATCATGGCCCTGTCTGTATGCACATGAGAAACACAGGCAGTAACTTCAAAGTGAGACCTTATCTTAGTTGGAAATCTTTCTCCTTAAGTAACTCTGAAAGTACAATTAAATCTGGTGAGGTAAGTAAGGCTGTCCTCTGTTCCCGACAATAGAAAGGAGGAGTGACATCCTAAAACTCCCAGGACTGAGTCAATGGCTCTGGTGTCCAGAAGGAAAGAAACTGATCGCTTCCCTGCTGAGTTCTGGGTTCCCTGCTGTGTCTGTAGCCAAGCCTAGGTTTGCTGGAGGTCTTAGCTTGATGTACCCATGTGTCTTGGCACCTGGGGGCAGTCAGCTGACTGGTTGTTTTCCTAGGTGGCGCAAGGACAAGGCTGTTGATGTGCAGGGCATTTGCTAGCCCGTGGCCTTTTTCACTTAAAACAGGGACCCAACAGCTTTCGGGAGTCAGCGAGTGCCAGCACTTGGCAGTTTTGTTTTCGGGCTTCTATCTCTTCCCTGGCACACCTTAAACGCCACAGATGACTCTTTTGCCTGTGGGGTCAGGAGCCTTGTTCTCCAGATACTTAACTTTAGCCAGAACAAGAGACGGATTTTACTCTGTGTCCTGAATTTTCTCTGATGATTGGTGGCTTAAGGACAGCTTTTGGAAGATCTGCCAGTAGGCAGATTTCACTGTAAACCGATCCTTTGGAAGACTTGCCTGAGGCTATAAGCTGATTTTTTTTTTTTTGCTTAGGAGCCATCCTGATTATTGTAAACTTAATTGTTTAGCTCTCAGCTGCTTTTAGACCGGTCTGTGGTTCTCAAGGCAGTTTGAGAATGAGTGGGTGGAGTTAAGGTGAGTTAGGGCAACTCTTAGAAACCGCCCAAGCCTGCGCATTTGAGCCCGCCCACCACTGGCGCAGAGGTCAGACAGAAAAGGTTACACGTGGCCGACGCAGAAGTGGGAAAGGAAAGAAAGTTAAAGAGCTTTAGCAGAAAGCTTGGAGATGAAGCAACTCTTATTTTCCCGTTCGCTGGCTGAAGTACCTGCCACACTGTTATGCGGTCAGGTTTACTGGTACCGCAAAGCTGTTAAGCGGCCAGATTTACAGGTACCCGCCCCATCCGCCAATGTAAGTGGGTGGTATCTGCCCTCTGTCCCATGGCTGAGCTGAGTGGAAAATAAACAAAAAATGAAAAAAAAACAAACCGGGATCAGACTTCATGGCACCAATGTTAGTTATTTAGCAACGCTCTTACCCCGCGAGGAACACATCCCGAACATGACAAATCCACAGAAGAGCTGTTTATTAATAGAGGATAGAGGTGACAGGCCTCTGTGAAGCACACACGTGAGTGAGGAGAGGAGAGAAGAGGAGAGAGCTGTGCAACATGGCTCGGGCTTTTTAAAGAGTGAGCCACGCATGCGTACAGGACTGCATGCGCATAGATTACACGGCTGTGTGTGCACACGTGCTTTGCACAACCACATAAAGCCACAGAGTCCCAGTCCCGCGAGATGTCTGACCTGGAGATGGCTATTTTGAACTGGAAATAGTTAGGGGTCTGCCGGGCAAGCCCAACCATGTGGACATGTAATTTTCTATCACTCCCTTCTTCCCAGCCTTCCTCTACAACCTACCCCCCATTCCCACCTACTCCAAGGCAAGGTCTCCCATGGGGCGTCAGTAGAGCCTGGTACATTCAGTTGAGGCAGGTCCAAGCCCCTCCTCCCTGCACCAAGGCTGGGCAAAGTGTCTCACCATAGGCACTAGGTTCCAAAAAGCCAGCTCATGCACTAGGGACAGGTCCTGATCCCACTGCCTGGGGGCCCCCTATACAGTTCAAGCTAAACAACTGCCTCACTTATCCAGAGGGCCTAGTCCAGTACCATGGGGGCCCCTCAGCTATTGGTCCACAGTTCATACATTTCCACTAGTTTGGCTAGTTGTTTCTGTACTTTTTCCAGTCATAGTTTCGATATCCCTTGCTCATAGAATCTTTCCTCTCATCAATTGGTCTCCTGGAGCTCTTCCTGGGACCCGGCCATGGATCTCTGCATCTGCTTCCATCAGTCACTGGATGAGGGTTAGGGTATTCTCTTGTGGGCCACAAGAATATATCATAGAGATTCAGCTGTATTAAAGCTGAACTTTGACTGGCCAAGGGTCTGTCAAAAGGCAAGCCATTTATTATGAATATTTGGTGTTACCCAGCCTTTAATATTTCAGCTACCAGGGGTTGGGGATTTAGCTCAGTGGTAGAGCTCTTGCCTAGCACAAGGCCCTGGGTTCGATCCTCAGCTCCAAAACCAAAAAAAAAAAAAAAAAAAAAAAAAATTCAGCTGTCTCCTTGCGTGCCAAGACCAATTGGTAAACAGTTCAGCTCCCCAGACCTGCTGAACCTACTAAGTTACTAACTGCCCTGCTGAGTTTAGGAGACAGTAGATGCCTAGCTTTGTTTCCTGTGCTAATGAAACTCAGATCATCCCCTGGCCTTGAGGAGGCCTACTGGTTCTCCAGAGCACTGACTGAAAACAAAAGAGGTTTTTACATATCAAGGTGAGAGATAAAACAATATTCCTGAAGAGGCAGGGAACCATGTGCCCAAGGAAAGAAAAGGCAGGCATTTTCTGTAGACAGAAAGAGAACAGCACGGAGAAGAGAAAGGAGAATGGAAGAACTAGATAGCTAAAACTTTGAGAGGAACAAACTCAGATGGGGAAGAGCTGGATTGAAGGGCTAGAAGAGAGTACTAAAGGAATGAAATGGAAGATGAGGAAGAGCCAGATGGGGAAGTACTAGCTAGGTAAGAACAAGCTAAAAAGGCCGTAGATGAAGCAGAGTTAAGATGAGAGAATTAAGATAGAACTTAGAGGGAGCAGTAGATAAGTATAGAGACAAATCAGGCAATAAAGAAGCTAGGCATGAGAATAGAACTGAAGCTGTGTGTATAGGATGTTATGCCAGAGGAATTAAAACAAATGGACTATAGAGCTTGGTGTGCTGAGATTCTAATCCCTAAAAGTAGTCTTCGCTTTTAGTAGTTCTCTCTCTTGAGCTCCTGGGATGTATAATATTAAGGCTGGTCCCTCTAATATTATACAAGAGTATTCAGCCATCCAATCATCAGAGTAGGCCAGCTCAGGTACCCTCTCAACTATTGCCTTGTGGATTCCTGGGAACTTCCCCAGCACTCTGCTTCTCCCGATTCCCATGGTGTCTTCATTTATCATGGTGTCTCTTTCCTTGCTCTCCTACTCTGTTCCCGTTCCAGCTTGAACCTCTTGCTCCCCTATGTTCTCATCCCCCATCCCTTGCCCTCCATTATCCCCCTCACCCCCAGTTTGCTCATGTAGATCTTTCCCATTTCTTCATCACTGGGCAATCCATGCATTCTTCCTAGGGTCCTCCTTACTAGCTAGCCTCCCTGGAGCTGTGGGTTGCAGTCTGGTTATCCTTTGCTTTATATCTAGTATCCTACTATGAGTGAGTATATACCATGTTTGTCCTTCTGAGTTTGGGTTACTTCACTTGGGTAACTAGTTTCATCCATTTGCCTGCAAACCTCATGATGTCATTGTTTTTCTCTGCTGAGTAGTACTCCATTGTGTATATGTACCACATTTTCTTTATCCATTCTTCGGTTGAGGGACATCTAGATTGTTTCCAGATTCTGGCTATTACAAATAATGCTGCTACAAACATAGTTGAGCATGTGTCCTTTTTGTAAGATTGAGCATTCCTTGGGTATATGCCCAAGAGTGGTATAGCTGGGTTTGAGGAAGATTGATTTCCAATTTTCTGAAAAACCACCATACTGATGTCCAAAAGTGGCTATACAAGTTTGCATTCCCACCAACAGTGTAGGTGTCAGTTTGTGTCTTCTTTATTGCCTCTATTTCAGTTTTCAAATCTTGCACTTTTTCATTCACTTGTTTAATTGCTTTTTCTTGACTTTCTTTAAGGGATTTATTTATTTCTTCCAATTTTTTTGTTTGTCTTTTCAAATTCTTTAAGGGTGTTTTTCATTTCCTCTTTAAAGGTCTTTATCATCTTCTTAAAGTCATTTTTAAGGTCTATTTCTTCTGCTTCTTCTGCTTTGGAATGTTCAGGTCTTGATGATGTAGCACTACTAGGTTCTGTTGGTGCCATATTAGTCTTGATGTTGTTGACTGTATTTTTTGCACAGACATCTACCCATCTCTTCTTCCACTCTGTACAAGTACTGTCTGTGTCTGAGGGAGCCTCTTTTGTTCCAGTTGATACTCTTGGTCTAATCTGGGCTCTTGGTCCAGTTTGTGCTGATGGATTCTGTGTGTCAGGGAGCAGATCTTAGTCCAGTGGGCACCAGTGGGCTCTGTCTCAGGGAGCAGCTATTCCCAATCAGTACAGGGTGGTACTTGTTTCCTGTTCCCAATTGGTACAGGGTGGGCTTATGTCTCCGGTATTCACTGGTGTCATAGGAGGCTGTTTTCTTGGCCAGGGGGTGAGGAAAGGGGCAGCTGGGCAATCCCTAGGGTTCTAATGGCTTGGGGGAAGGGCACAGGATGTGCCCAATTGGTGTAGGGTGAGCTTATGTCTCCGGTTTTCACTGGTGTCACTGAGGGCTGTTTTCTTGGTGAGGGGGTGGGAGAAGGGGCAGCTGGCTGGTCCCTCTTGAATGATTTCTTAAGTGTTTGAATGCAGGTTTGAGGTTTGTTTTAAAAAGTCACATTATATAGTTCCTACTCATTCTAAGTTTGGAAACTTTGAGGGGGTTAGTCAGATCATTTTCCTCATTGTGTTATCTAGCTACAGTTAAGGTTAGGTAAAAATTACCTGGTATTTAACTGTTATCTTGAAAATCAAATTGAATCTTTCAAATGAAGCTCTGCAGCTGTTGACCTGGCTCTTGCCTGCCCAGAGCAGTCACAGATTGCATCTCGCCATCTGCATTTGTCAGGTCAGGGTGCAAGGAGCAGACAACTGAAGCTGCAGTTTTTCCAGTATAACAGGCGCCATGTACTAAGACTGATTCAGCTGCTGCACTAGGCCAGAGGGTTCTTGTTTCCTTTAGGTATCATGACCATTCTGCTGTGGTAGGGCAGTCCTCAAGGTGATCAGATGGCTAATCAGAAGGAAGTGGTTCTCAACCTGTGAGTCATGACACCCTGGGGGGTCCAAAGACCCTTTCATCGGGTCTCATATCAGATATCTTGCATATCAGATATTTATATTATAATTCATAATAGTAGCAAAATTACAGTTATAAAGTAACAACAAAAATAATGTTATGGTTGGGGATCACCACAACATGAAGAACTATATTAAAGAGTCAAAGTGCTAGGCAAGTTGAGAACCGCTGCCCTAGGACACCACAAGAAAATCCACATAATCAACTAATCAGTGCTCACAGAGACTGAACCAATGATCTGGGAGCCTGCATGAGACTGACCTAGGTCCTCTGCATATATGTTATGGTTGTGTAGCTTGATGTTCTTGTGGGAGCAGGGGATGCCTCTGACTCTTGCCTGCCTTTGTGGGGGGGCTTTTCCTCTTACTAGGTTGCCTTGTCCAACCTTAACATGTGCTTAGTCTTATCGCAATTCCATATGCCAAATTTGGTTGATATCCTTGGGAGGCCTGACCTTTTCTGAAGGGAAATAGAGAAGGAGCAGATCTGGAGGAGAGGTAAGGTTGGGGAGAGGGTTTGAGAAGAGAAGAGAGAGGGGAAACTGTAGTCAGGATATAATATCTGAGAGAAGAAATTGAAAAAAACAAAACAAAACAAAAAAAATCAACCAACCAACCAACCAACCAAACCAAACAAACAAAAACCAACCACTGCCCTGACCCTGTTACCTTCCCCATTCACGGAGCATGTTTTTCAGTCTCATTAGATTAATTTATATTTTTGCTCACCCTAATCTAGTAATGCTGGCTGGGAGGATGAATGACTTTACTATTTCACTTAGACTTGAGCTGGGACAATAGAATCATTTCTCCCATAACATACAGGTTTCATGTAGAAGGAATGAATATCCCTCCCTTCCATTTCTGCCACCAAATTAGGATAGTTATCAACAGCTGAATAAAGGATGTTGAGGCAACTGTGACACACATCATACTTTAGATGCCCATCCTATTGCCAGAAGTCAGGTTAGAAGTCCTTTCTTTGTATTCCTCAATCACAGAGCCTCAAACTACAATAGAACTGTTTTTTACATGTGGTATTAATGAAGGATAATCTCCTAGTCATCTTCTAAAAGCAAGTATATTGCTAATGAGAGAAACTTTTAAATTCCTAAGATATAAGGCTAAGTGTTCTACATAAAAAGAAGAACCATGGAGTAGTCTAAAGGCAAGCTCTTTTGCTAGAAGCCTGCCCCTAATCAGAAAAGCAGAGGGTCCAGCAGGATGGGATGATAAAGATGTCTGTAGGAAATATGAATTCCATGGTTGTGAACTGTAAACTCTATCATTTCCCCTTTTCCCCATGTACTGTTCAGTAAATGTTCTTTCTCTTACCATCTGAATAGGACAGGCATTTCTTCATTTAGTTTTGCTAAGGATAGAACATAGGGCCTTGTGCATGCTAGCCAAGCATTCTACCATTGAGTTCCATCCTCAGCCCTTGGTTTTTGATATATGGTCTGACTACATAGGCCAGATTAGCCTCAAAGGAGAAATTCTTGATTATAGGTACATACTATGATGTCTGGCAAGGATGGATTTCTCTTTAAATGGACATTTAAATGGCTTTGGGACATCACAACCTTTGCATTTCATCTATCTCTAGCTCTCTTTAGATTGTAAATCTCACAATGGCAGGGACTAGATTTGTCTTGTTTTCCTCTTTGCCTAATTCAGCTTCTAGAAATGAGGCTTTGCAAGTACTTGGTAGATGAATGAACAGGTAAGTTTGATAAAATTGAAGAAACATTTATTCCACCCCAAGCCTGCTACTGTTTTATCTGTGGAATGGGAGAATTACAGTCACCTTCTAAACTAAACCATGAGCTTTATGTCTAATGTAATAAATAGTAACCACAGCTATGGCCATTGGCTCTTTCCACACTCTTCCATCTAACTTTACACTGACAATAACAACTACCAACATTTTCCTTCATCAAGACCCTTTGCTGAGCACTTCACACGTGCTACTTCCTTCAGTCCTTTCAACTGCCTTGTAATTACTCAGATGTCAGTTATTCCTCTGGGAAAGTTCATATACTCAGCATTGAACAGCATTTCTCCTCACAAATAGGTACCAAAATATGGCTAAGAAATGACAAAATCCTTTGCTGCCTGCTTCTTGCTACTTTGTTCTCTAGAGATGCACAGCTCAGCTGCACATATAAGAATCTGATGGAGTTTAAGTGACTGATAATGTATTAAGAGCTATCCTAGAGTGAAATGTGATAAATCCACTGTTGTAACAATAGACACCACATGACTTTAGAGACAGGTAAAGGATGAGCCTGTGGTCACTAGTGGTGAGGAAAATTGATGGTGGGTGTTGAGTACCAGGAATCAGTGGGCTTTATCTTCTGGCAGTGTTTATTCCTAGAACAGATGAAAATATAGAGGACTAAATTCAGAATCTTGGATGAGATTAAAAGATTGACTGGTGAGTAGGAGAAGGCAGAAAAGGATCTTGTTCCTGTTCATATATGTTATCAGGACACATTTAACATTCTAGGGTGCTGGCTTTCTTATTTCTAAAATACAAATAATGTATACGATTCTCTCAAAGGAGTATTTGGAAATTTAATAAAGCAATGGTCATAATTTCTCTATAGAAAAAATGCAGTAATATAAAAATTATTTCAATAACTAAATATATGCAAGCTCCATGTGGATACTGAATACCCAAAGGAAAAATACCAGTTAATTTATATCAAGTCATGATCCACAGATCTGCACTGCCTGTTGAAATCCCCTTAATAATACCTTCACAATTCTACATATTTATATAATACAAATGAGTGTGAGTTCAAAAGACTGAATGCTCTTTAGATACAGAATCACATTCTTGTTCTTAACTCCATGGACTTTTGTCCTCCCAGAAAACATAAGGATGGGTTTAACATTATCATGTGATTATGACATTATCACTTGATTTACATGTTCAAGGGACTGTTCAAAGCTTTAAAAAAAATGCTAAAAAAAAAAAAATCAAGCAAGAAAAGCAAACTAAGTGTTTCAAACCCTCTAGACTAGAATGACTCTATTGTACAGATCTATTTAGCCCATGAACCGTGGGAGACATTAACAAACATGATGCTCTGAAGTTTTGGTGGTTAGAAGAAACAAGCTTAAGTTATTTGAAAAAGATCCCCTGACACGGAACACACTGTACCCCAATATCAAGCCTTGCCACGGATGCAGTAATCCAAATCAAACCTAATCAGACAGAATGAAGAATTAAAAGTCCAGGTTTAATAAGTAAAGTGCTCTCAGATGATTTTTTGGCCCCCAGAGAGGAGGCAGGGAGAAGAGACTGAAAAAGCCATGTGTCTGTTCTCTGGGCGGCGGGAGGGGTGGCGGTGGTGGCAGTTTAAGAACCCTGTAGGAATGGTCTTGTGCCTCTCTTGGTGGATCTTCTGAGATGAGGCAGAGTTTGGAGCAAGAAAGATGGGGGAGGGGTGCTGAGGTGGAACAGCATGAGAAGGGGGTCAGGAGTCAGTGGGCTCACACTCAGTGGGAGGTGTGGGTGAAGAAGCATCTGGTTAACTGCCATCCTGGAGACCTCAGGCATCTATCTGCTCTTGAGGAAGCAGAGGAGGGAAGCTGCTAGAGAAAATAAGGTTATTAACACCTGCCCTATGAATGGGCAGGGTGATCAGATCGGCCCTTCATCAAGACTTCTTGGAAAACTGGAGGGTGGAGAATCCTACTGCTGGACAGGCCATGTATCCTGAATAGGTGCCCTCTTGAGCCTGAAGAGATGGTACCAGCATGGATGTCCTAGGAGCTTGGCAGCCAAAGGGGTGGTGAGGACCACAGTGTAGGGTCCATCAGGGCTTGAGAGACTTAGGAGCTAGCTCTCTGAGGAGTGCTCTGTCCCCTGGGAGAGTGGGGCAGGCTCAGGGGCAGTTGGGTCTGTTGGTGTGGGGACAGGGAGATAGCTGTCAGCATGTGAACAGAGAAGGGACCTCAGAAGGGAGAGTTGGGTGAGGTACCCACCCAGTGGAGGAGATTGGGATGGGAGTTGATGATTGAGGAAGAAGGTCCTTCCATATAGGAGCTCAAAAGGGCTTAGGCCTGTAGGAGAGAGTGGGGTAGCCTGGAGGTGGGTAAGGGCAATGGGAAGGACCCAGATAACTTGGGTTAAATGGAAAGTTTGGTGAGCTGTTGTTTGATGAGTCCATTGGCCCTCTCAAACTTTCCTGGGGATTGTGGATAGTAGGGGATATGGAGCTTCCAGGAAATGTTGAGAGCATTTGACATGAACTCTATCTATGACCCTGGAAATGAAGGCTAGCCCATTGCCCATTTGTATAGTCTGTGACAGGCCAAATCAAGGGGTGACATGGTCCAGGAGTACTTGAACCACCATATCTGCTGTTTCTCTGGAGATGGTAAAGGCTACCTATCCTATAAAGGTGTCAATAAAAGTTAGGAGACAATGGCAGTTTTTATAGGTGGAAATGTGAGTGAAATCAACCTGCCAATCTTTGCCAGGTTGGTGTCTTTGAAGCTAGTACAGAAGCTGGTACAGCGGCTGATATATTTAGAGGGCCCCCTGTGATTGGCCTTGGCACACATCTGACAAAGGGAGTGAACCTATAAAATATAAGCTCAAAGATGGGTGAGGTCAAAGAGGGGCTCTAAGAAATGGAACAGGGCTTTGGGGCCTGTGTGTAAGGTCTGGTGGATGTCTGAAATGATGGACAGTGCCTGGTCTTGAGGGAGGATGAAGTGGTTATTTAAGTAGAACCATCCATCCTTTGTCTGTGTGGCCCCCTTTTTTTAGGAGTTCTGGTTGGTAACAGGGCTGAAAGGCTGTATTAGAAACAAAATATGTTCTGTTGATCCAGATGAGCTGGAGGCCAGTCCCCAGGCTACTGAGTCAGTTCTGGCATTGCCTAAGGCTACTGGGTCCTTGGAGGACTGGTATCCCCAGCAATGAATTATGGCTACTTCTGCAGAGAGCTGGAGGGCCTCCAAGAGCTTGGCTATAAGGGGTCCATTAACTATGGGATGCCCCCAGTAATGAGGCAGTTCCTTTCCCTCCAAAGGACAGAATGGGTATGGGCTATTAAAAAGGCATAGTTAGAGTCAGTATAGATGTTAGCCCATTAATCCTTGACTATCTGGAGTGCTCTAGTCAAGGTGATTAATTTGGCCTTCTGTGAAGAGGGCTCCACTGGCAAGCAGGTTGCTTCAACTGTTTTAGTGGAAGTGACCACTGTATATACCACCTAGCCATTTCCTGATCTGTCTGTAAGAGAACTACCATCAAAAAACAGGGTGAGTTGGGGGTTTGTGAGGGGTTGGTCTAGGAGACCAAGTCAGGGTGAGAGTAAGGCATCCATAGCTTCTGAGCAGGAGTGAGAAGAAATACCAGAGAAAGAAGAGACAGGAAGGAGAGTTGCATGGTTTAGAGCAGGGATGGAGGCCAAGGTAATGTGAAGGTTTTCTAGAAATAGTAAGTGAAGGACTTGGAGTTGTGAGGATCCAAGGAGGGAGAGAAGAGTGTCTCAGAAGGTCTGAGAGGTGGTGGATGGAGTATACCATGATTGACTAGAACAGGCTGATCTTGAGGGCCTCCTGCATGAGCTCAGCTGCTGCTACTAGGACTTTCAAGCATGGCTGCCATCAGCAGGCAGTGGGGTAAAGTTATTTGGACAGAAATGCAATGGGCTGGTTCAAAGGCCCAACAGAATTCCAGTGGCCACTCCTGATTTTTCATCTGTATAAAGGTGATGATAAGGTCAGGAGGAATCTGGAAGAGCAAGGGCAGGGACCATTAGGAGGGTGTCTCACAGTAAGGAGTGGTAGTGGATAGTGGCCCAGTGGGTGAGGGGCCACTTGGGATTCTCTCCAGCTGCCTGGTATTGGAGCTTGGCCATAATGACAAAGTTAGGGATCCAGTGATGGAAGATCAGGTCCCAAAATTAGAGACTCTGATCTGCAGTGGTTGGGGGCTGTAAATCCCACAGGCCTTGAACCCTGTCAGAGGTGAGGGTCTTAGACCCTGGGCTGAGTTGAACACCCAAATACACCACAGTGGGAGAGCATAGATGAGCCTTAGATGGGGAAACATGATATCCCAGGGAACCAAGGTAGTTCAGGAGCGAAGAAGTGGCCTGTTGGAGAGAGGCAGGGTGGGGTTGCAGAGAAGGAGGTCATCTACATATTGGAGGAGTGTGCTAGGGCCAGGGTCAAAGGTGGAAAGATCCCGAGCTAAGGCTTGGCCAAAGAAATGAAGTCTTTCCTGAAAGACCTGTGGGAGACCAGTCTATGTAAGCTGTCTGGAGGACTGGATGTTAGGGTCCTCCCAGGTGAAGGCAAAGAGGAAGCATGAGTCATGGTGTAGAGGAACAGTAAAGAAGGCATCTTTCCAGTCCAGGTCAGTAAAGTAGGATGTGGTAATATTTTATTTGTGTGCCCCAATAAAGCTTATCTGGGGAATCAGATGAAAAAGACAGCCACTATATTAAACACAGAGGTCAGGCAGTGGTAGTACATGCCTTTAATCCTAGCATTCAGGAGGCAATGATCCATCCAGATCTCTGTGAGTTCAAGGCTACACTGGGAACAGAGCTAGATGTGGTGGCACATGCCTTTAATCCCAGCACTAGTTATCCATAGAGGTTTGGAGGTCTGTACAGACAGACAGAAAGTGAGAGCTGGATGGAAAGAGGAAATGATGTAGTTGGGTGGAGAGATGGCAGGGCATCACAGAAAGGCAAGTAGACATGAGTGTACAGTAAGTAGCTCTCTCTGGAGGCTGAAGAGTTGGTGAGATGAGGTTGGCTGTGGCCTGCTCTATTTCTCTGACCTCTCAGTTTTCACCCCAATATCTGGCTCTGGGTTTTTTATTAATAAGACTATTTACCAATTCATAGTAAGGGTTTAAGAAAGGATTTTTCCATAACCTGGCAACAAGTCAAGGAAATTATAAGGAGATTCCTACTTGTTCTTTTTACAATCAAACTCCACTACCTTCAGGGAGTAACCCAAAGGGTACTCAGAGGAATAAAATCTGGCAGATGGATGTGTTTCATTTTTGGAATTTGGAAAACTGAAATATGTACACCACATCATTGATGCTTATTCAGGATTTCAATGGGCAACTGCTCTGAGTTCTGAAAAGGCTGATTCTGTAATCATGCATTTGCTAGAAGTTATGGCCATCATGAGTATACCTGTACAAATTAAAACTGACAATGCTCCAGCATATGTCTCTGGAAAAATGAAACAGTTTTTTGCTTATTACAATTTATAGCATATTACAAGTATAGCACACAATCCTACAGGCCAAGCAGTTATAGAAAGATCAAATCAAACTCTAAAGGATATGCTAAATAAACAGAAAAGGGTAACAAAATCCCCCAGAAATAGATTACATAATGCTATATTAACTTTGAATTTTCTCAGTGCTAATGAGAAAGGAACAAGAGCTGTGGAGAGACATTGGATAATAGAAAAAAAAAAAACTCTACAGAATTAAACCAACCTTATAGTGATATTTTATTTGTATTGAAATGTGATTTTATTCGTATGTTAATAAAGTTGCCTTGGGGTCAGAGCAAGCCATAGCAGAAGCTGGGCGGTGGTGGGGCATGCCTTTAATCCCAGCACTTGGGAGGCAGAGCTAGGCAGATCTCTGTGTGTTCAAGGACACAGCTAGCATGGAGACACACGCCTTTAATCTCAATACCAACCATAGAAGACCTGGAGGTCTGTACAGACAGGCAGTGATGAGGAGGTCAAGTGGCTGGGTTTATAACCAATGAGAAAGCAGAAGAGAAAGTGTATAAAAAAGAAAAATCACACAGAAGTGGCTCTCTTGCAGCAAGGAAAGACAGAGCAGTAGTGAAGGGTAAGGTTTTTAACTCTCAGCTATTGCTCTGACCTCTTGGCTTTTAGCTCTGCAACTGGCTCTGTGTTTCTTATTTAGCAAGCCGGTTACATCTACATTTAGTGTCCAACATGGCGAGAATTCATTAAAAAACCACTTGCCTTGGCAGTGGGTCTAGCTTCCCGACTGGGCAGGCTCCCTAGCTCAGGCCTAGCTCGGGTCTAGCTCAGCTTAGGACTCGCCCAACCTACATTAGCTACAAGCAGTTACCACCACAGCTGGAGTTACTTGCTTAAAAACGAACAACTCAGACCTGAGGGAGCTACCGCTAATTGCAGTAGCTACACGCAACTGCAGATAGGCTGCGTTTGGCTGAAATGCCAGCACACGTGGTTGGTTGGAGCTTAAGGAGGCCTGAGCCCAGGCTCGACTCGGCTCAAGCAGGAACATGTGGTTGGATTCAAGCTTTTAGTCAGAATGTGGCTATGCTTTCTTGATCTCTCTCTCTCTCTCTCTCTCTGGAGTCCAACCTCGGATGCTAGGTAGCTGTTTTGAAATTCCCTCGGATTTCTACTGTTCTACACAGAATTGGTAAATGAATTATATCAGATATTATAAAGGAAAGTATTTAAAAGAGGTATTTTTTCCACATTAAAAAAAATGGGTTTTATGTGTACATTGGAAGAAAATTGGGCTTTGTTTGAAATTTTAGGCAGTCTGACAATGGAACAACTATATGAAAAGATTAATGTTGATCGAATTATGTACATTCTTCTTCTTCTTATCCTTATTTTACAATTTAAAAAGATAGACAATTTAAGTGCCAAGATAAAAATTTTAGAAAAACCTGTTAAAATGAATTATAGAGAAATTCAGATACAGATAGAAGAAATTAACAGTGAAGTTGTTTCAGGATTGGATTATAAGGTTACAGAAAGAAAGCCTGTTTTCACACAATCACCCTTTATTTATCTGGTAACCATACAACAGCTACCTGGTCAAGTGAATACACAAAATATTTGGACTCCAGTTGAAATGTTAGACTTACGAAGGTTTAAGGAGGCAATAGTATCTTATGGCATGCATTCTCCATATGTAAAGCAAATGTTAAACTCCTGGTCAACTTATAATAGGATTATATCACAGGAGCTGGCACAGGCTGTTCTGGAACCTGGACAGCAGAACAGTGTCAAATGTGGTTCAAAGAGGAAGCTAAAAACATAGCAAAACAAAGTAGGGATAAAGGTATACAAGTCTTCCAGGATCAGCTTGCTGGAGAAGACCAATATGCTGCAGCACAAACACAATGTTTATATGATATCCAAACTCTTGAATGGCAGCCTTGAATGCATGGGACAGAGTTGAGGAACCAGGAAAGAAAACTGAGTCATTTACAAAGGTTATACAGGGCCCAAAAGAATCTTTCACAGATTTCTTACAAAGACTAGCTTCAGCAGTAAATAGAATGGTCCCAAATTCAGAAGCTAGCCAGATAATAATTGAATCTTTGGCTTTTGAGAACGCAAATGCAGCATGCAAGAGAATAATCAGGCCATTAAAGGCAAGATCTGCACCCTTGGAAGATTGGATTAGAGACACGGTTAATGTTGAAGCTCATGATCATGATAATATGTGGGTAGGAGAAGCAATTTAAAGAGGTTTGAGGAATGTCAGATGTTTTGGATGTGGAAAGCAAGGACATTTGAAAAGGGACTGTAAACAAGGCACTTCTAGAAACAATGTTTCTTCAAGGAACAATGACAACAGAATGCCCCTTCCTTCTGGAGTATGTAGAAGGTATGGTAAGGGAAAACACTGGACCAACAAATGTAGATCAACAAGGGACAGACAAGGTAATACTTTACCTCAGTCTTCGGGAAACTCCCAGAGGGGCCACAGGCAGGCAGGTCCTTATGGTGAATCCAGTTCAGACCTTTCCTGCAATCATAGAGGAGACCCTTACTCAGAGCAATTAAATAACCAAATACCTACTAGAATAAACCAGGCTACTCAGAGTAATAGAACAACTGAGACAGAGAAAACAGAAAATTCAGGAGAAACCATAAAGAAAATTTTTTGGCAAACTTCTATAAATGAACAAAGACCAAAATTAACAATAAAAATAAATGGTGTTTTGTTGTCTGGTCTGGTAGACACAGGTGCTGATGTGACCACAATTGACCAGAATTTTGGCATCCATCTTGGCCTCTTCAGGAGGTAAATGTTCAACTGTTAGGAACTGGAACATTATCTCAAGTGAAACAGAGTGTAAGATGGCTTGAATGTATATGCCCAGAAGGACAGAGAGGCAGATTAAAACCATATGTGGCTAACATAGCTATGAACCGGTGGGGTTGAGACCTGTTACAGCAATGGAATACTCAGACTAACATCCCTCCAACCTCAGAAATAAATCATAAACTAGCACATGTTTCTGAGAGAAATATTAGAAGGTATTCTTCTAATGAGTGGTCACCAGCCATCCATATTATACAAGAACAGGGCACAAAAACTGATGATCTTCCTTTATTGAAGAAGGGAGGAAACCTTAAATACAAGTTTACAGCACAATGGAAGAACCCTTGGAGGGCAGAAGTTTGCTATTGATGTTTACAATCTTACATCTAAGCTGTTAAAGCCCAAATGCAGGATACATGGACAAAGAACCTCCAGTGAGCGTTCAGGAGGGTAGAGACTGGCAGGGAATCAGCATAGGTAGGACATCTGGTAAAGGTCTGCAAGCAGGGTGGCAGTTACCCAATTTGGGAGTTCTAGAGCACTACAAAGACTGTTTCTTTTCAATACCCTTACAAGAAAAAGACAGAAAAAGATTTGCTTTCACGGTACCTACTTACAATAATTCTCAACTGGTTTCATCAAAAGATTTCAATGGAGAGTCCTCCCACATGGAATGTTGAATAGTTCAACCCTGTGCCAATATTTTGTACAACAGCCCTTGGAGTGATACGTAAAAAATTTCCTGAATCTATAATTTATCATTATATGGATGATATTTTATTAGCTGTCAAATTTTATTAGTATCAAATGCAGATACTTTAGAAAGAATGTTTGAAGAAGTAAAGAAAATATTGCCTTCCTGGGGATTACAAATTGCTCCTGAAAAGATACAAAGAGGAGATTCTATTAATTATTTAGGATATAAAATAGAGCTACAAAAAAAATTAGACCTCAAAAGGTGCAAATTAGGAGAGATCGCCTCCAGACTCTTAATGACTTTCAAAGATTATTTGGAGACATTTCTCATCTATGAACTATTGTTGGGGGTAAAAATTAATGAACTGAATAATTTGTTCAAAACCTTAGAAGGTGACAAGGACTTACATAGTCCAAGAGAATTATTACCTGAAGCTGAGAAAGAATTGACCTTGGTAGAAAAGAAAGTACATGAAGGACACATGGCTTGTATCCATCCAAAGCTGGATTGCATTTTGGTTATTTTACCTTCTAGACATTCTCCTACAGGAATATTAATGCAGAGAGAAGATATTATATTGGAATGGATATTTTTACCAAATAAACCAAATAAAAAATTAAAACTTGTGGTTGGGGATTAAGCTCAGTGGTAGAGAGCTTGCCTAGCAAGTGCAAGGCCCTGGGTTCGATCCTCAGCTCTGGGGAAAAAATTAAAAACTTATGTGGAAAAAAATCTCTGACTTAATTTTGAAAGGAAAATTGAGACTTCGTCAATTAGCAAGAATAAACCCAGCAGAAATTGTTGTACTTTTAACTAAAGAGGACATTGAAAAATTATGGACAAAAAGTGAGCCTTGGCAAAGAGCTTGCAGTAAATTTTTAGGAGAAATTAACAGCAAATATCCCAAAAGCAATAGAATTGATCTTATAAAGAGAGCCGATTAGATCTTGCCTACAATTGAACAGGAAAAACCCATATCTGGAGTTTGTACATTTTATAAAGATGCCAACAAACAAGGAAAGCCAGGTTACAAATCAGAAAATTTAAGTAAAGTGGTTCAAAGTCCTTATAATTCAGTTCAAAAATCAGAATTGTATGCTATTCTGTTGGTATTAATGGATTTTTCAGAACCTCTCAACATAGTTACTGACTCTCAGTATGCTGAAAGGGTGGTATTACATATTGAGACTGCAGAATTTATCCCTGATGCTTCAGAATTAACTTCACTATTTATTCAATTACAAGATACAATCAGGGAAAGGAGTCATCCTTTATATATAACTCACATCCAATCCCATACTGGTCTGCCAGGCCCTCTAGCACAAGGTAATGATGAGATTTGCTGTGGATATAGCTCTGTGTAAATAAAGTTCTGATTGGCCAGTGGCCAGGCATGAAGCATAGGCAGGACAAGAGAGAAGAGAATTCTGGGAAGTAGAAGGCTGGGGAGAGAGACACCGCCAGCCGCCGCCATGAAAAGCAACATATAAAGACACTGGTAAGCCACAAGCCATGTGGCAAAGTATAGACTAACAGAAATGGGTTAATTTAAGATAGAAGAAGTAGATAACAAGAAGCCTGCCACAGCCATACAGTTTCTAAACAATGTAAGTTTCTGTGTGCTTTCTTGGTTAGGTCTGAGCGACTGTGGGACTGGCGGGTAAGAGAGATTTGTTCTGACTGGGCCAGGCAGGAAAACTCTAACTACAGAGATTGATAAATTATTGATAGGAAATGTGCTGGAGGCCTCAGAATTTCATTAAAAAAAACCATCATGTCAGTAGTAAATGTTTAAAAAATGATTTTTCCATAACCTGGCAACAAGCCAAGGAAATTGTAAGGAAATGTCCTACTTGTTCCTTCTATAATCAGACACTATCACCAGCAGGATATAACCCAAAGGGTACTCAGAGATATGAAATCTGGCAGATGGATGTGTTTCAGTTTGCAGAATTTGGAAAATTGAAATATGTACACCATACTATTGATACTTATTCAGGATTTCAATGGGCGACTTCTTTGAGTTCTGAAAAAGTTGATTCTGTAATCACTCATTTGCTAGAAGTTATGGCCATCATGCGTATACCTGCACAAATTAAAACTGATAATGCTCCAGCATATGTCTCTATTAAAATGAAACAGTTTTTTGCTTATTATGATATAAAGCCCATTACAGGTATACCACATAATCCTACAGGCCAAGCAGATATAGAAAGATCCAACAGAACTCTAAAGGACATGATAAATAAACAGAAAGGGGTAACAAAAAACCCCCAGAAATAGACTGCACAACGCTCTATTAAATTTGAATTTTCTCAATGCTAATGAGAAAGGAACAACAGCTACAGAGAGACATTGGAAAATAGAAAAAAAAAAAAAACTACAGAATTAAATCAGCCTATATACTTCAAGGATGTGCTGACATCAGAATGGAAATTAGGATATGTGTTAGGTTGGGGATGAGGTTTTGCTTTTGTTTCTGCAGGAGAAGATAAGCTGTGGGTACCATCAAAATTGACAAAGGTTCAATTTGAACAAGAGAGACCTCTTAATTAGAGGAGGTGATAGTTCATCAACTGTAGTTTGAGTTTTCCTGCCTGGTCCAGTCAGAACAAATCTCTCTTACCCGCCAGTCCCACAGTCGCTCAGACCTAACCAAGAAAGCACACAGAAACTTACATTGTTTAGAAACTGTATGGCTGTGGCAGGCTTCTTGTTATCTACTTCTTCTATCTTAAATTAACCCATTTCTGTTAGTCTATACTTTGCCACATGGCTTGTGGCTTACCAGTGTCTTTACATGTTGCTTTCCATGGCAGCGGCTGGCAGTGTCTCCCTCCAACCTTCTACTTCCCAGAATTCTTTTCTCTCTTGTCCCGCCTATACTTCCTGCCTGGCCACTGGCCAATCAGAACTTTATTTACACAGAGCGATATCCACAGCACTTCCCCTTTTCTTTTTTTTTTTTAAGGAAGGTTTTAACTTTTACATAGTACAATTACATATAACAAAACAATTATCAAGCAAGAATTACAGTTACAATATTAAAGAAGATATCCTATCTTATATTTGTGAATCTAAGGTTTTATATCTAACTTATCTTTTATCATAACTGAGGAAATTATAACTATCTAGTCTTCAACCACATCAAAGACCTCAGAAGGATATAATATTACCTGAGAACCGGGAGAAGGATGCAAGCATTTTTCGGGAGTCTTGCAAGGTAGACAGAGACAGCTGGCAGCCTGAACAGTCACCTAATGTTCCTTTGTAATGTTGGGGCATTTGTCTTCAGCCCACAGGGCTAGAGTCTCTCGGTCACTTCTCTCAGTGTCCTGTAGAATGTCTGGCAGTTTCATCTGTGAAGCAGGAACCTGAAGGACCATTTTGTCAAGCAAAGTTTAGTGGTTGCCTTTCTATGGATCCTGTATGTCCAGTTGATCGAGCAGTCCAGGCAAGAACAGTTTCTTGCCCAAATGGCTATTTTTGCCAAGGTGAAGATAAACTCCCTATGAAGTGTCTTCAATGCCCATCTTCATCTCTGAAGTAAATCGGTGTTGCCAGGAGCAGACATGTCTCACTGTCCAGAAAGTCTAAATTTTAAAAGTATTTTAAATGCCATATTCTGTAGGTCTTTGAAGTATTTGAAGATTACCTATCTATCTGAAATATGTCTATGTATATCTAGAAGACTTAACTAACATGGCTACGCGTATGATTATCATAGATGACTAATTATTAATCTATTTTTAATTATCTATTTCAATTTAAAATGAGCTATACAAACATAATACCTTCAAAGCGATTAGAAATATACACACAGTATAACAAAATTAACTTTAAGTTTGTATCAATAGACTAAAATCTATACCAATGTAAAACATTTTAAACAAGTTGTTGCTCTTTAGAAGTAAGTTCCTTAATCTACCCTTTCATCCTATTATATCTGTATCATATCCTCTTTTCTTCTTTAGAAAGAGATCTCATTTATAATCAAACTGCTTTAAAGAAAAATATTGGTTTTTCTCTGTCCCACAGCAGAGGGCTCTTCTGATTTGGGACACAAGAATCTCTTAACCTTTTCTTTTAGCAATATGTCTGGGTTTAGAGAAGGAGTGAGCCAATTCCATCTCCAAAGCCAGCTTGATAATTTTGGGAATGTGGGCGTAGTTTCTCTTACTACTTCCTGCTGGAGGGGGGCGCTGTATCTTATGGGGACACAAAGAAAATTTTAGGATTATGGAGTAGTCTATTAGGGTGAACCTCTGAGCCAGTTGCCTTGAAACCATTCTGGATGTCGGATCATCTGGGCCATTGTGTCATTAGAGACCTTTCAGGGGGTCTTGGCTGATCAAACCTGATGTATCTTAATCTGGAACAAATCCACAGTCTCTGGTTTTCTGTGGAAACAAAAGCAGAGACTCTTTTCCAAAGCAACATATCCTTATTTCTAAATTTTGAAGTCAAGGTACCTTTAAAATTTACATATTTGTTTAACTCAACAGCTTTTATGATCAAATCTTTTCCTGTGGTTAAAAATCCCAAAGATAACACAAACCAGATTCTCTGTGTAATATCCATCTTTGTAAGACTGAAACGCCACTGTGGCTGCTGGCTCCGCCCACCTCAGTTTCCCAACATGGTGGTGGTACAGTATCGCGCCCACCTCGACCAGCAAGGATGACGCAACACTGGGATTCTTCTTAAAACAGTTTAATCAGGCCCTTGGTTAATTGCATTGTCTTTCTCTCTCCCCTGGGGCAAGCCTCTCACAGCACCTATGTAGGGCTGGGCTGCCAACCCCAAGCAGCCACGTGGGCACTGTCCACAGGTTCACGCATATGCCAGCAGCACATGAATCCAGCCATAGCCAAATAAGGAGCTGTTTACCCTAAAGAGTGTTTGCCATCGGGAAGGCAGAGGGTAGAAGCCAGAGCCATCTTTAGGGTGCGGCTACACGCAGCTCTCTATAGTTTCCCCCTTTTTGTTTTACAAAGCAACAGGCAAGAGTAGAGGTCTGATCTCTGCTAAAATGGAACATGTACTAATGTTTGTCCAGGCGTCGTCCACCCAGAGAACACTAGATCTGTCCGATACCCTTTTCACAGAGGTGGGAGTTAGGGTACCAACCCACATGCAATCAGACTTGCTCTTCTTGAGGTCAGCGTATCATAACCTCAAGTGCAGTGCGCAGGCCTCACATCCTGTGCCTAAATATCTTTTCAAGTAGCCAACCAGGCTTGGGGGGACTGCCCTGCATCAATGGCCATAAAAGCTTGGACAATCATGGCTGCATGGCGACGCTGTGAGATCCTAATGCGACAAATGCACCACAAGCATACTAGGGAGGTGAGCACCAGTAAGCCTACTAGGGCTCCTATTCCCGCCCACTCCTTCATGTGATCCATGGCTGTAGCAATCCAGGAAGACAATCCCTCCACCAGTCCGGTATCCACTCGAGTCGAATTCACCGTGACAATAGCCACTCTCAGCTGGTCCATCAGGTTATCAAACTCTCCAGTCCAATTGCCTAAAAGATAACTAGACAACTTTTTAGATAAATTTGCAGCATGACAATTGGAAGCATCCAAATTCAAAAAATTCAGAGTAAATAATGCAAGAGAAAGTCTGTCCTTAGGGGTACGGCCATAGCCTATTCCCCCTTTTTGTTTTTGAAGCAACTCCTTCAAGGAGCGATGAGCACGCTCCACAATGCCTTGACCTTGTGGATTATATGGTAGGCCATGTACAAGTTGCACATTCATCTGTTGACAGAAGGAAGCGAACTTCTGTCCGGTATATGTAGGACCATTGTCTGTTTTTAACTGTTGAGGCTTACCCCATGCTGCCCAAGCTTCTAAGCAATGAGCAATGACATGAGAGGCTTTTTCTCCTGCCATTGGGGTGGCATGAATGATTCCAGAACAGGTATCAACAGATACATGTACGTATTTGACATGTCCGAATTCAGAGATGTGTGTAACATCCATTTGCCATATTTTTAGGGGGAGCAAACCATGAGGGTTAACTCCTAATCTAGAAGGATGATGAAAAATGACACATTGGGGACAGTCTAGTACCACCTTTCGTGCATCCGCACGTGAGATAGAAAACTTTTGTTGTAATGTCCTTGCATTAACATGAAATTTTTTGTGGAAAGCATGTGCTCGTTGTATGGCAGAAGCCACAAACATCCATTCCTGTCTAGTACACTGATCCACTATATCATCGCCTTCAGACAATAGACCTGGCCGACTAGTATGTGCATGGATGTGTTGCACAAAAAAGGGATTTTTACGTTGCCAGATCAGTTTCTGTAATTGGCCAAACAATGTGCTAACAGGGCTAGAAGATTTGATGGGCCCTGCACATTCAAGGCTTTTTAAGGCATTAACAACATAACTAGAATCTGACACTAAATTAAATGCAAATGGACAAGCCTTGAAAACTTTAAGAACTATTGAAAGCTCCACCTGTTGAGGTGCACCTGGCAAGAATTGATGTTTTACAGGTTCATTAGAATCTACCATATAAGCACCACAGCCTGTCTTAGACCCATCTGTAAATATAACACTTGCTCCTGGAATGGGCTTTGAAGCAGTTACTTTAGGGAAAACTACAGGATGTTCTTTAAAGAAAGTTAATAGTGGATGTTTAGGATAATGGCAATCTATGTGTCCTGAATAGGTACAATGCAGTATTGCCCAATCATCTATGGCAGCACATAATACCTTGACTTGAGTAGAATCATAAGGAACAACTAGCGTTTGTGGTGATGTTCCAAAATATTGTAAACATTGTTGAATACCTTGTTGCGCAAGTAATGCTACAGCAGTAGGATAATACTCAATTGATTTTGCAGGTGAGATTTTAGTATAAATCCATAACAAGGGTCCTTTTTTGCCATAAAATTCCCGTAGGTTGTAATTGGGTAGGCAGAATGCACAGGGTAATATCATCATTATTTTGTACTCTTTGAAGAAAAGCTCTTTGTAGCCTATCCTCTAATTTTGTTAAGGCTTCTCGGGCTGCATTGGTTAATTGCCTCGGTGAATCCAAGGCTGCATCTCCAATTAAAATATCATATAATGGTTTTAACTCATAATTGGCCATTCCTAAACTTCCTCTCATCCAATTTATATCTCCTAATAATTTTTGAAAATCATTCAATGTGCAAAGATGATCCTTCCTTAACTCTACCTTTTGTGGCATGATATGATGATTAGTTATTTTAGAGCCAAGATAATTGACAACTTTGCTCTGTTGCACCTTCTCAGGGGCAATACAGAGTCCCTTTTGCTTTAGCAGTTCTATAAGTGAGCTATATGCTTCTTGAAGAATGCTCTCCTCTTTAGCTGCTAACAGTATATCATCCATATAATGGAGGCATCTCAGGCCAGGAAAACGTGCTCTCAAAGGTTCTAAAGCAGTTGCTACAAATAATTGACACATTGTAGGACTGTTGGCCATGTCTTGTGGCAATACAACCCACTGATATCTTTTATCAGGTTCCTCATGATTAGTGGACGGTAAAGTGAAAGCGAATCTCTCACTGTCTTTGCTATTCAGTGGAATGGAAAAGAAGCAGTCCTTAATATCTACCACAATAATAGGCCAATTTTTAGGCAAGGCTGACAGCAATGGAAGACCATGCTGTACAGGTCCCATAATTCTCATTTGTTCATTTATAGCTCTAAGATCATGTAATAATCTCCATTTTCCTGATTTCTTCTTGATGACAAATATGGGTGTATTCCAGGGAGAAAGGGATGGTTTAATGTGCCCTTCCTCCAATTGCTCTTTCACTAATTGATATGCAGCATGTAATTTCTCAGAGGAGAGTGGCCACTGAGGAACCCAAACTGGCTCCTCCGTTACCCAGGTTATGGGAATGCCCTCCTCAGCGGCCCCTAGGAAAAACCCAACCTTGTTTGGGTTTCCTAGGTACTGTTTGTATTGGCTCCTTTTTGCCTTGTAACTTTTCCAGGCCAAAACAGTGATGACACGCCGATGTTCCTCATGGGGGAAGGATCTTTATTGAATTCCATTTGGATTTCCATAACTCAAGAACAGTTTTTCATAATATTTTTAGATTCTTGGAGTATTCATTACTCAAGCTGAAAGCCCATGGATTTCATAAGATCCCTCCCCCAGAGGGACACTGGAAGCTCAAGGACGTAGGGTTGCATAACGCCAGAGTGACCTTTTGAATCTTGCCAATTTAACAAATTTGCACTAATATTTGGAACACTGGTATAACCCAGTCCCTGCAATGTTTGTGAGGAAGCCTGTATAGGCCAACCTCGAGGCCAATCTTTGCTAGCTATGATACTGCGATCTGCTCCTGCGATCCAAATCTAGGTCTCTTCCCAATTTCTC